>NW_015507235.1:55605-72785 GCF_001515645.1 Sinocyclocheilus grahami
CAGCCTGGTACAAAAAATTATTTTGGTCTATATAGCTAATTTTGCCCTTCGTGACAACTGTGAGGGGGTGAATTTTTTTATAACTCATCCGTTTAAATTATATTAAGCCTTAAAGTTCTGCATAATTAAGGGCGTGGCCACTTGAGTGACAGGTGGATTGACGTTGCGGTCTCTGTCAGCCGCTGAACTTGGCATCTCTGCCTATTCAGTCTATGGGTTATTTTCGTGATTATTTCTTAAAATTATCAAATAAAATGTCGGGGTTAATTGTACTAAGAGACCGTCCAAGTCTGGGATCCATTTTTTCCGGTGAGTGATATTGTAATGTAATTTTATTTATTTATTTATTTATTTATGCTTTATAATTGCATTCAAAAGTCTACTACACTCCAGAATCCGACAGACTGTGATTAGCTGTAATGTTAGGCCTGTAATTAACGTTCCTCGTCAAGCGTTTTCCTCCCATAGAAAACCATTAGGCTATAAGAAAAACTCTTAACGTGGCTTAATAAATTAAAACCGATTAAACCTGTTTTTAAAAGACGAAACTCAGTGAGAACAAGCACTGTTTTAATGCATTAAGCCATGTAAGCGTTTTCCGTATAACGGTTTTCTGTGGGAGGACAACGCTTCTTATCCTGGACTCATCTGCTTGTCTGTACAGAAGTATGATTCGTTAATAACGTGTTTTCTGAGTTTGGTCTTTGAAAAACACTGTCTTAATGCATTAAGCCAAATTAAAAAATACTTTATTGCATTCCAGATGATTTTAAAGAACGTTACACAAATTTTTTACGGGTAGCTTGAATGTAAAACATTGTCATGAATTCGTTGTATTCCCATTTGTAAGATAAACAACAAATGAATTGTTGTGGCTAACCCAATTTCATGAAAGTGTGTATAGCACGATTTTCTGCTTCTATTTGGCGTATTGACTTTGGCATGCAAAAGACTGATGAATTCATAATTAATGGCATGGCTGGTTCAGTCGACAGAAATAGGGGACACAGAGGCCTATAATTACTGCTGAAATGTTTGCGGGGCAAATCAGTCTGAGCGCTCATGGTACACACAGTGCATACAGCCGTACACCTGCAGGCCCCACTGTGTGTATGTGCTTGTGGGTACTACATTTGTGTGTGGTTGTTGCCGCTAAAGTTGGCCATGATTCGGGGCATGGTGTTGATCATTTTTAGACCTCTTTCTTATCTAGTCTCTTGCTTTTCGGAGAGGAATGCGTTTGCCGCGATTACTGGGTTACTGTGCTAAAAAAAAAAGTTTGCGTTAATTTCAGCACCACAGCGCTGAAACACTCAATGCTTCTGATAACCTTGCCTTCTGTGCTTTACAATAGGTAACACATGCTGATGACTGTAAAATTAAACACGATTAATTTGGTACTTCTAGCTGCCGGGTACAGGCGCACGCACAGCCGCACAGCCGTGTATGTTAGAGAGAGACGCATGCAAAGAGTTTCAATTTGAGTTTCGATGTTCAATTTATTATAAGAAACTGATAAGATACTGATTTTAGTTGGTCTAAATTAAGTAGGTTAGGCACAAATGTGCTTATATGGGTTCCATTCTAGACACGAGCGCTGTGTGTTTGTATGTGCTTCATAACTGTGCACCCCAGGGGGCCCGTCGTAATAGCCTGCACTGGGGCCCGTCATTACTAAGTTACGCCACTGGCTCTGGTGGCTCTTGAATGCACTTAGGAATAAAGCTCCAGAAAACACCTGATTCTGTTGAAGATTTTGGAATGGGAAAGAGTGGTTAAGGTGTGCATGAGGTGATTTCTCAATGACGGGTAAGATCCTCTTTGGCCAGACAGAGGACAACCTAAGGCAGGGGGTCATGCTGCAACTGGGCATCTACCCTGAAGGGAGGTGTTTTATGTGAGATGGGTATGAGAGTGGAGCAGATGTCTGCGAGGCCAGCAGCATCATAAACAAGGGGGTGTGCTGTGAGAAGTTACAGCAGTCTGCCCCAAAAATGTTTCTCCATACCAGAAACCGCATTCCTAGGATGGCTTGTTTTCCATTTTGACAAGTCCACAACTTGATGCAACTATGCCAAGGGACAAGTAAAGAGTACCTAAAAACTATACTTGAGTAAAAGTACAGATATCTTGCAGTAAAAATTACTCCCCTACATGTTACAAGTCACCAATTCCAAAACAACTTGAGTAAAAGTCTTAGAGTATCGGATTTTAACAGTACTTAAGTATTTTACTTATACCAAATATAGGCTCAAAGATGCACTAGTCAAAGAGACACGCCAGTGATAAACTGTAACGTTGTGGAGAAGCTGCGGAAAACAGGCAGAGGCAAGGATCTATGTGCTGGTATTTCCTGGAAAAACTAGAACAAACAATAAGCCCAAAGCCAAAAACCAAAGGGAACCAGGAACAGAATGACTGGCAAACAGATAACCATTACATTTAACAACTCACAAAAAACTAAAGAAAAACTAGGGCTATATACACACACAGGGGGCTAACAAGCGTAACAAGATAAGACACACCTGGGGAGACTAATCAAGGGCAACCAATGAACAAACAGACTACAAACTGACTACAAACACCACGGGAGACAGGAAGTGACATAAAAGTCCAGGGCAAGGCACAGAGAGCATGAAACGCAAACAAGAAAGAGTTGATTTGTGAGGAGAGCAATCACGTTTATTTTCTAAAACCAAAATAAACTGAACACCTCAAAATTACAAAAAAAGAAAAAGAAATCTTTCAAAAAGTTATCTTCAGTATAATGGATAAATAAAATAATGTTAAGTAAAATGAAAAAGCAGAAGCCTTCTTGCAGTGGATGTGTTGGTTTGGGCCTCATTGCCGGCTGCAGTCATGTCCTCATCTCATATATAAAACACCTCTGATTCACAAATACTTGCTAAGGAACTTGCATTCACATAAAGTAGCCTTGTTGAAATGTTTGGGTGAGTAAGGGCAAAACGATCAAGATGCAGTACTTTCAGTGCTCTGTAGTTGGCAGTATCACGTCTTTTGTAGCAGAAATAATCTGCTGCAGAAAAAGCTATAGGTTAGTGATGGGAAGTTCGGAACATTTAACCGACTCGGACCTTTGAGTCTCGTTCAGCAAAATGAACGAATCTTTTTTCGAGCAATTTCGCTCATTTTAGCAAAATATAATTAAAAAACTTCCCTAACACGTCTACTTACGCAAACGTTGATCACACTACAAACAATACAAAACTGCTATAAGAAACAGAAAAGATTAATTCATTGTTTACCTGGGTCTTCAGTCTATGATTAGCTCACCACCTCTTATCTGACAAGTCTTCGGGTTTGAGTCGTTCCTTCATCACGTGACAACCCCATACGCTTTAACCAATGCGGTCTGAGCCAGAAAGAGAATTGATTAGTTCATCTCTCGAGTCTTTCAAATCGTTCGTTCGTCACGTGACATGACAGCATTGGATAGAGAAATTAGTTCATTTACAAGCTTCCTTACAAACGGGTGCATAGTTGTTATTATTATTATTATTATCATTATTATTTACTCTTACAGTTACGTGATGCGTTTCTGGTCTCAAATTGTAGCTTTTTACTTCTTACAGTTTATAAATGTGTGAATTTCTGTCATTATGGTTCTTTTCCATAACACTGAATGTTGTAACAAAGGAAATAAAGAGTTGGTTATTATAATTAAGTCTCTTTCCGGCTCAGACTGCATAGGTTAAGATTATGGGGCTGTCACGTGATGAACGAACGACTCAAACCCGAAGACTCGAGAGATGAACTAATCAATTCTCTTTCTGGCTCAGACTGCATTGGTTAAAGCTTATGGGTCTGGCACATGATGAACGAACGACTCGAAAAACCCGAAGACTCGAAACAGGTGAACTACTTGACTAATTACAGTACAGAACCTATAGGATTTTGCGCATGCGCGACTGAACGAATCACTCCAACACCCTGAGGAAAAGGAGACTGTTTATAAAGAGCTAATGGGAATGGGCTTTCAAGAGCCGGCTGAAACCATGAGGTAATTGTCTGTAATTCCTGGGGAGACCATAGCAAAATTTATTAAAATGTTTTTGGTTGCCTTATGGGCAAGAACTGTATAGAAGTGTAGGATTCAGCATTATGGTGAGTCCCTGAATCTGTAAGATGTGTTGATATTAGGGCTGTGCAATTAATCGCATGTGATTGTCATGCGCATCTCGTCAGTAAAGCAGGTTCTGTGATTAGTAGTAAATCTCCATCACCTGCTTTCAGACAAGCGAACGCGATATCGCCTAGCTTGTCAGTGATCTACGGCTCTGTAGTGCATGCCGCTCCATCTGAAAGCAGGTGATGGAGATTTACTACTAATCACAGAACCGGCTTTACTGACAAGATGCACATGACAATCAAATGCGATTAATTGCACAGCCCTAGTTGATATTGAACTAATATGTCTCTATCATAGTTTTCAATCCTGCAGGTCATTAGACATGGCACAGGATAATTCCAAGACATGGTGGTGGCTAAAGATGAAGACCGCTTTCTCTGATTCAAGAGAAAGTCTGGATAACAAAGGTTAAGTGAGTTCAGCGTTTAAACTGAAGATAACCTTAGGAATGCTCCTAGCATAACGTATTTTAGATTGTAATTGGTTTTTATTTGGAAGTTAATCATTTACATTTTAACATTTGTGAATGATTAAGGGTTCTATATTATAATGAACTTAATATTACATTCTGTCTAAGTCACAGTCTTAGGAGGCTTTTGAAAAGAGTATTTGTACTGTAAGCGAGAGACTGCTTGAGTGCAGGCAGGGATGGTGTGCTGTCTGTCTGTTATTGGCTTGCTAAAACTTAAACAAAACAAAGCAATGATTTTGGAACTAAAACGCTGACTTTCCTAAAAACAAATTTATAATGAACAGACATGCTTTGAGTTAAGAGACCATGTAAATAACTAGGTAAAACCTGCAGAAAAATGCAACATTTAAATCTTTTGAGTTGACACCAAAAGCAAACCATGAAAATGAGATGTGTGAAAGTGACTGCACTTTGTTTTGTATGTGTTAGTTCAGGCTACTATTCTGTCCCCATTGTGTATATTGTGTCACTAACTGTGAAATGACAAACTTTAGAGAAGCTGACAATTCAGAGTGAATCTGACTGGAAAAGATGATACAGAACATGGGACCGCTTTAATTTGATTGGTTATCCAGCTGTCTACTAGTGAGCATGAAATATTTTGCTTCATAGGCAGAGAAAGCTGTCTGGAAGAAATCTGGCTACAGTATTAAACACGGTGTTGATGGTAAACCTTGTTTACTTAAATATTTCTTCAACCACTATGCTACATTGATGAACGGGTTGGACTATGCATCAAAAGGGGGGATGGTAATGAATCAAAGGTGCGTGCTGGTAACGCCCTCCCTCACCAACGAGGGAAAGCCCATTGCAACTGCTGGCAAAGAGTCACCTTGGCGAAGATGGAGTGTCCATGCGGGCAAACGAGATGATCAACACTCCTGGAAGAAGATGTGGACCAACTAATGGTTTAAGCTTAGCAAAAGAATCCATTTGTGTGTTTTTTTTGGATTTTATTCAAATTCTATCAAACTAGGGCTGAGTATTGATGTGGATCTCATGATTTGATTTGTGACTGATTCATTAGAAATTTTAGGTATATGTAAATCGAAAAGAGGGAAATCTCTTAACCAATGCTATAGATGGACTATAGGGATTACTATTTATGGAACTTGAGGGTTCTAAAATCCTAATGCAAACATTAGAACTATTGATGCTGCAATATATGTGTGTATATAGCTACAACAGTTGTTGTGAGTAAGAGAGAAATGCGAATTACCGAACCAGGTCCGAATATTATAGTGCAATAGATTGAAGCTTGCAATATAGGGCAAAAAGAAAATTTGGCTAATCATTAAAATCTGTGAAGTATGGTATTAGTTACGGAGAAGACAAGCCGTGATGGATCAATTATGAACTATTCCAGTTCTACAAAATGACCCAAATTGGCTCGGATTTAGTTGAATTATTTGATATTTTAGATATAATGCCATGTCAGCAGCCTAGGCTATTCTCATGGCAAAAGCTGGGTCATACAGAAGTTACATTGTTTAAAACGAGATTAAATTATAAAACCTTTTCTGGTTAGATCTTTTAAATGGGTAGTTAAATAGAGCGTATTAAGTAAAACAATTGCCTGCTTGCATTAAAAGCTAACAAAATATGGTTAGGAAAATGGAGATATGAAGCTGTGCAAGGGGTGACACTGGGTGTCATGATTGTATGTGTCATCCTAGTAAAACATTCCATACTTTTAATATTACTGTTAATAATTTCATTAGTTAATACTTGCAAATTGGATGCCTATATCCACAAAAACAGCCTTAGTATGAGATCAGGAAGAATGGGCATTTACGTGAACATCTGACGAATAGCATAAGTATATGATGCTTGATCAGCTATGCTGTATTATTATTTAGTTATCAATTAATGATAAAAAGGGGGGAATTGTGGAATAAATTGTATTAATATTATGGTATGATTTATTAATGTATGCTTATTGAACATTTTATGTTTGCATTTTCTGTGTTGCGTAGTCACATTGTCTTGGAAATTTTTGGAATTGATCAATAAATGTGAAACTGAGAATGAAAAACCAGCCAAAGAGTTTCTCAATTCAATTCATGTTTATTTGTATAGCGCCTTTTACGATACAAATCATTGCAAAGCAGCTGTACAATATGTTTCTACAATATATTTAGTTGTAGCTTATCAGTGGTGACTGTCAGTAAATGTATGGAAAAATAAATTTAAGACGTAATCAAACAGACTATGAACACTATTAACAGCAGTTATTATATGTTGCAATCAAACTTATAGCAAAATGTGGTAGTTGTGTATGTTGTTCCAGGGTTGGCATCATCTGAGGTCCTCTAAAGGGGTTTGCATCATCTCTTCTCAGGTGTTCAGTCATCTCAGGTTTTTGTAAGGGCTGGTTCCAGACTGAAGCTTGTGACATCCCGTGGCAGAAACCGAGAAACAAATAGAGACATAATTAGCGTAGGTGCTGTTCCAACCAAGCAAAATTGATTTGTTTAACCCAAACTAAAGAATAATAATGTGCATTTGATCAGATATAACTGCAGTACAAGATTATGAGATGCATTATTTGAATGCTTGGCCAAAGAGATGTGTCTTTAATCTAGATTTAAACAGAGAGAGTGTGTCTGAACCCCCATTCTGTTAGCTTAGATAATTTAGAAGTTTCATCTGATCTTGTTGAGATATATAGTTGAGTATCATCGGCATAACAATGGAAACTAATCCCGTATTTTCTAATAATATTACTGTTGGAGCCATTTATTGTAAAGTTTTACTTGGCCACTGGGTGGCACTGTGACACATTATAATTGTAACACCGGTGTAAGAGCCAGGTGTGTGCAAATTGGGAAGCACACAGTTTTTGACCGCACGGCAGAGTAGCGTGCAAGATGAACTAGGATCTTATGCTGTGTCTTCAAGGTATGGACTTGGATTGTACATGTTAATGAACAAGGAACACTCATAGCAAGTTGTTTTGGAACAATTGTTATTGGAGCACAAATAAAGAAAGATATTTTGTTTAGCATCTATTTCCGTTTGCACGGACTCTGATTGTACGCGTTCTAGAACTTGCTCACTCATATTATCATTGGCAGCGGCTTATTGGAAAGCCGTTACAATTACCAAGGGGCAACATGTATATCGAAAATAGAGAAATTCTTCAGAGATCTTTTTTTTTTTTTTTTTGCAGGAAGGAGCACAATTCCGCAGACAACTTTTCTAAAATTTTAGACATAAAAGGAAGATTTGAGATGGGTCTGTAATTAGCCAGTTCACTAGGATCTAGTTGTGGTTTCTTAATAAGAGGCTTAATGACCGCCAGCTTGAATGTTTTTGGGACGTGACCTAAAGACAACGACGAGTTAATAATATTGAGAAGCAGTTCTTCTGCTACAGGTAACAACTCTTTCAGTAATTTAGTGGGTACAGGATCTAACAGGCATGTTGTTGGTTTAGATGCAGTAATAAGTTTATTTAGCTCTTCCTGTCCTATAGCTGTAAAGCAATGCAGTTTATCTTTTGGTGCGATGAATGAAGCTGAAGTATTATACACTGTAGAATCTACATTTGTTATTGTATTTCTGATGTTATCTATTTTATCAGTGAAGAAATTCATAAAGTCATTACTATAAAACTGTGTGAATATTAGATAATATTAATATGGGAATATTTAGATCGGGTGGCGTCTGGTTATTTGTTAATCTAGCCACTGTGCTAAATAAAAACCTAGGATTGTTTTGGTTATTTTCTATGAGTTTGTGGATATGCTCGGCCCTGGCAGCTTTTAGAGCCTGTCTATAGCTGGACATACTGTTTTTCCACGCAATTCTAAAAACTTCCAAGTTAGTTTTTCTCCATTTGCGCTCAAGACTACGAGTTTTTTTCTTGAGAGAATGGGTATTACTGTTGTACCATGGCGCAGTACATTTTTCTCTAACCTTTTTCAATTTGATGGGGGCAACCGCTTCTAATATATTAGAGAAGATAGTGCCCATGTTGCAAGTCATTTAGTCTATTTCATGTGTTTTCCTTTCAAGGGAACTTCAAACTGCGTCCTCTAGGGGTCGCTATGGGGAACGCCTCGTCGTGACCCATGTCTAAAGCATACATTCGACAGCCCATGACGTCACTACCGGTGCGACTATAGTATAAATAGGCGCCGGGAGAACACGTCATTCTCTTCTTTGTCTTCATTGACTGTTTTGTTTGAAAAAGCAAGCAAGAAGTTTAGAAAATGTGTGCATCCGTGTCGTCGTTATTTGACACCTGATGACACGCATGATCTTTGTGTCTTTTGTTTGGGTGAAGAGCAGGCACGCGGTATCCTCAACGGGGCAATCTGCGTTAACTGTGAGCGTTTTTCGATGAAAAAGCTCCACTCTCGTTTGTCTCTCTTTTCGAGGAGAGAGGGGCAGCCGTCTGCTCCCCGTGGTTCAGGACCCGCCGGTGCTGAGGCACGGAGGAGAATGAGCTCATGGGGATCGCAGGCGGATCTGGCTTTCCCCCTCGCGTTCGTCGGCTGTGGACGAGAGTGAGCCGCTGGAGGATGATGTTATTTCCCTAACATCGTCTGATCCAGGGGCCAGTACTCTGCTGGGTTCGGCCCAGGAAGAGCAGGAGATGTCTGAGGAGGGCGAAGAAGCTGACGCTGAGCCCTCCCAATCCTCCTGCCCTGCGTATAATGAGCTATTGGAGGTTATGGATCATGCCACGGCGAGGCTTGACTTGCCGCGGAAGCGGGCCAAAAAAGTGATGTCGCGTTATCTTTCTGACCATAGCCCTCCAGTTCGGGTGAGCCTTACTTTTCTTCCTGATCTCCATACAGCGATCGAGAAGGAATGGATGAGGCCATTTTCCTCACGCATCCATCGGTTCCAGCATACGAGTTATGCCAACATCGAGGGGATGCGCGAAAGCGGCTATGAGAAGATGCCCCCTGTAGAAGAGATGCTGGCTAGCTATCTCTCTACGGGTGAGACATCCTCTCTTAAGACTCCTTCCTTGCCATCTAAGTCCCTTCAGGATACATATCGCTTAAATGGGAGGGCATACGCGGCAGCAGGTCAGGCTGTCGCTTCGTTGCACACGATGGCGGTGATTCAGGCTGATCTACTGAAAGACCTGGATAAAGGCGAGGGCCTTTCTCCTGATGAGGTAGCTGAGTTGCGCCGCACCACGGATCTCGCTCTCCATGCTACTAAGCAGGCCGCCATGGTAGTGAGGGAGAGACATTTGTGGGTGAACCTGGCAGATATCGGGAAGAAAGAGAGGGGCTTTCTTCTCGATGCACCGGATTCACCTTCCGAACTTTTCAGTGCCTCCATTGAGACGGTGGTTGAGAAGTTCAGGGAGGCGAAGGCGCGCTCAGCGGCCTTCAAATCCTTAATTCCCAGAAGTTCCAGGTCTGAGCTCGAACAACCCAAGGGTCCAGGCCCGTCTCGGTCTGAGGAACATAGATGAGCACAGGAGGCTAGTATCGCAGCTCGCACTTCTCCCCCGCCTGCGGGTAGGGGTAGGAGGAATCGCAGGTCAAAGGGAGGTAGGCAACACCTAAGGGATGTGATCCAGACAAGGCGTCAGCGCTTTCGTCTGGATCAGAGTGATACTTGAGTATCTACTCATTTCCCTCGGGGGCTTTAACATCTGCCCTTATCTTCCCCTTCCTAATTCCCTTGTAACCACTATCTCTCCACCTGACCGAGGTTAGGTAGGAACTTCCTGCATTACAGTCTCCTATGCTGGACCTATGATGTTTCGGTTGGTTCCATGGCTTCATAGTAACCACCTTACTGATGGTCCGGACTAGAGGCTTCTTTGGGTCGCTTCTCGAACAGGGCTCCTGCGCGGGAACCATGGTGGGTGAGTACGATCCATTTTTATAAAAATATATATTTAATACGCTGGTGGTTGTGTGTATTCCATCTGCAAGCTTTCTTTGCAGTGTTTTCCAGGACCTGTGTGTTTCTGTCCTTTTCTAGGGTAGGTCCTCGGTGAGCACCACCTCTGCTGGATTCAGAAACTGGGTTCTCGACTTGTAGTGATTACCTCACTCGTCGATGTTGTATCCAGTCAGTAAGATAGCCCTGGTTCCGGCTTCATGCTTCCTGGATCATGCGGTCAGATCACAGGCTTCTGCGGGAGCCTTCATGATCATCAGGGCCCCGGCACGGCACTGCAAAATTTCCTGGACGGCTGGGCTTATGCTTTCAGGATGCCCTGTCTGGTCTACCGTATCTAGGTTGCACTGAGGGGCTTCCTGGTCACCAGGATATCCCCTCTTGCTGAGGCATCGAGCAGGAAGTATAGGTGGCATTTGCGAGAACCTTCTTGTGAAATGCTGTCTCAGGCAGCGCTCCACTCGTCTCAGAGGGTTATCTTTGAGCTTGCCACTCCCGTTTGGCTCAGTACTTCCGGGCATCTGTGAGCAGATGCTTGGGAAGCTCTTAAATCCATGCTATGGTAAGTGTACACGCTAAGCTTTGTGCACTTTGTAAAATCCACACAGTGATAAGTGTGCACGCTAAGACACTCCTCACTTTCTGAAATCAGCTATTTAAGGGTTACGCGTTATTAGCCTCGTTCCCTTTCTCTAAGTTGGCTTAGACCCCGGTACTCGCCTTCGGCTCCACTCAACCAGTGTGTCTCTGTTGACACACTTTTGAAGCATCGCTCACCACACCATTGAGGGTTATTGTGGTGCTTTCTTTCGAGCCTTTGAATTCTCTCTCTTACTGAGGAGTTGGATTCCTCGCTCCATGGGCTGTTCTCGTGGTAGTGTTTAGCAGTGCTCCCCTTTATCAAAGGGTTGCCTATGAGCACGCTACTCCTGTCTGAATTCGGAGTTCTCCTCTCACATGAGAGTTGAGTTCTCTGTTTCTCCAGAGCACCTGGAACCGGCAACATCAGGCGAACTAGGCCCTTCCTCTGCCTCCCTGGTGCGCTTAGTTTTTGGCTAAGCTTGCAGTATGCTTACCCTTCTGATTTCTGACGAACATGCTGTAGTTCGAGCCCCCTCTCGACTGAGAGCTGGGTGTGTTGCTCCCTCAGCTAGGTAACTTACTGCTAGCCATTCCAGCATTTGACCATAGATCGAGCTGATGGCTTCTCGAACATTTTGTTCTGGTGATGTACCATTTCCATCTATGGACTGCTCTTTCAGAGTGCCACGAGAGCCCCTTGGGATGGTATCTTTAATAGCCATGTTATGGTAAGTGTGCACATGACGTGTTTGTACACTTTCTAAAATCCACACTGTGGTAAGTTCACACACTAGTACTTGGCGTTCTTTCTAAAATCCTGTATGGTGAGGGTTACACGTGGCAGCTTCGTGCCCTTTCTTGAGTTGGTTAAAGCCCCGGTTCCACCTTGGACACCACTCCACCTATGTATCCTCTGGATACCTAATTTAACAGGGTGTTACTAGGGGTCTGTTGAGACAGTTCCTTCAGCAGGCTCATGCTGAGCAAGCGGTAGCTCCTGTGTAACAGGCCAAGACTTAGTATGATGCTAGGCTCTTGGTTGTATCCCCTTAAAGGAATCTATTTCTGATTCCAAGCCTTGAGCTCTACCCCGGGCCCAGGAGTCTGGCCCTTGGCCGTAATGTCACTAATGGATAATGTCACTGACAGCCGTCTTAACGTCCCAGGGGCAACTCCCATGGCTATGGTAGAATTGATACTTAGTGCTCGCCATAGGTTTCTGGCATGCACTCCCTTCAGCATGGCGGCGTGGGTATACCGTTCCCCATAGCGATCTTTAGAAGACGCAGTTCGAAGTTCCCTTGAAAGGGAACATCTCAGGTTACTTATGTAACCATGGTTCCCTGAGTAGGGAACGAGACACTGCGTCCTCTAGGTTTCCTGCCATGCTTCGGACACAAGCTTCAGACGAAGAAGTGAATGTGTTCTCCCTTCGGCTATTTATACTATAGTCGCACCGGTAGTGACGTCATGGGCTGTCGCCAGCCAACATGTTGTTGGTGTTTTTTTTGAATGTGTGCTTTAGACACGGGTCACGTCGAGGCATTCCCCATAGCGACCCCTAGAGGACGCAGTTCCAAGTTCCCATGAAAGGGAACCATGGTTACATAGGTTTAGCTAACTTTAGGTAGATTATTTTTAAAATGTTGCTCTGTCATTACCATAGTTGACCTGAAGTTGACCTTGCTACAGTCCTCCTGGTGGCCACACTGAAGACATAATTAGTATAAGCGTGTCATTATTAATTGTGTTTCAGTCAAGCAGAGTACATCAAAACTATTATCTGTGATTATTTCATTTTTCCGTTCTGAATCGGTTGAAGAAAAAGCTCAGCATGTTTCCTGCTGGATTGAATCCTTTATCTCCGTGTTTGTTCTTGATGCAGATCGCGATGCTCGTCTTAAAAAGTAGGTTTCTGCATGAATTAATGCTATTCATTTTGATTAACTTTTTCTGCTCTCTGGCGTCACTTGCAAAATGCATGTTTTATATTCTTGAGTATTTGAATTATGATCCATCTGAATTCAAATGAACAGATGTTGGGTTTTATCGGTTGATTCTTAATCAGACCAGTTGAGCTGTGATGAGCTGATCGTCTGTTTTCAAGCGTGGTGTGGGCCTGTACGGTCTGTTAGATGAAGTCACTAGCAGTGCAGAGGAAAGGTATGGCACACACTAGCTGCTTTTCCACCGTCGGGCCAGAAGCTTCACTAAAACCTGCCCTTTACGCGCCTCTCAGGAACAATGTCACGCAACCCCATCATTTCACCAACAAAGAGAAGTTATCAGAAAACTAATAAGAAATAAGTTACTGGAACTAGCGCGATCACAAAACGAACCTGATAAAAGCGGCCATTTGTTTGCATGCTTTGTTAAAGATTTAAACCCAAGAACATCAATGTTTTACAATAATAAGTGATGCATTGATCATATAATGAATGAATTGATCAGGATTGAAAATTAGTCACACAGAAATAAAGCGGTATGAACCGTTATTTCACAAAAGAAAGAGGACACATAGCCTACTTATTCAGTCGAGTCTGTTTCTGTTTATTTGTAGTCACAGTATACATCATATTTTATACATCCTATATATTTTTTCCATCAAAAATACGACCTGAGTAGCAGAGGGAGCTCCCGAACAAAAAACATTATTATATATGCCATACGCGAAGCTAAACTCTGGAGTCGAGACTTATGACAGATAAAATATGCTATAAATAAATACACGATTGTGATGGAGAATGAGAAGCTGAAGTCTGATTTCTTCAAGCGGTCATTAACATTAAGGCTAGTGTGCGTAGTCCTTTGCATCGCTTATAAATGTTTCTGCCTTGTATGGTGATCATAATCCACATCGGATCTCAAACAGAAGTTATTTCAAACACCCGCTGCTGTGATTATGATGTGATCATAATCACATATGATGTGATTTCAAGTTTCCTTTCTCTTTGGAGTGTTACAAGCTGTTCGTGAATAGATCAGATCCCTGAAGTTGCAAAGACTAAAGTCTCAAAACCAAAGAGATATTCTTTATCAAAGTTAAGACTCTGCCACGCCCCCCTAAAGCGGCTTGTTCCAACACGCCCCCCACATATCTACCTCACTATGTGGAAATATTAGCATAATGCCGCCCAAATGTGCACGCAAAGAAAGAAGGCGTGGTTTCAGTAACCGCAGTTAGTGTTGAAGCAGCATGTCAGGGAGACGCTGTGTGTTTCAGTGCGAAAGCAAAAGAAGTAGATGCATTTAGGAATCTTTAAGATTACTTACAACAGAACAGCAATGCATTTTATGGGCGACCGTTTCGTGAACCTAAGAAAGGAGGTAAATCTGACTTTGCTATGACACTCTGGAGTAATAAGAACAGACACTACAATTAAAAACTGAACGTGGCTGCTCAATGCAGCCTGCATCACAGATCAGATTATTTCTCCAATGAGGAGAGTGAGTCGAGCTGACTGACAAGAAACTGTGTAATTTATTTATTTTATTTGATATCAAGGTGTATGCCGTGCCTCCAAGCTTTCATATTCGTTTTGCTAATAAACATTCTACGTTTCTTATTTATTTGGTTACATTTTTACTTATTTCCAGTTTTGTATACCTATTTAAACTTTATGTAAGTTCTTTGTTATTTTATATTAGGCGTAGCCTGCCCTATAGCATGGTGTATTTGTATTTGTTTTGTTAATAAAAGTTAATAAAAGTTATGTTATATAAGTGAGTTTGACGTATTTTGTTGTTTCATTCAAGCAATTGACGCCTAACTGCCGCTAATTCTAAAGTGAAAGTAAAATGCTATTAAGCTATTTAAAAGCGACGGAAAGCGAGGAAAAGAGGGAAAATTCAAACGAACTAAAAATGAACAATTGCTTTACCCTCGAATTGCCACTATTTGACAGTGAAAGTAAAATGTGCACGCCGCTTTTACAAGCTATTTAAAAGCGAAGGAAAGCTAGAAAAAGAGGGAACGCCCCGCCCTGTGGTGATACCGGTATTGAAAATTTCCTCACCGTCACAACCCTACTTTGTTCATGACCACTCCTCTAGCCCCAGCTGGCCCGCTTTGGCCCAAGGTTTTCGTTGGGCCAAAAAACCCGGGCCGTTGGCCCCGAGGAAGCCCCGGAAGTGACAGTGGAAACACGGCTACTGTAATCACACAGCGGTCACGTGGCCTGTGCTGTCCGCTGTTGTGTAATATTCCGTTTTTGTGAAAAACTATTCCAATGGGCGGGGTTAGTATGAATATTCATAGGTTCGTTCTGTGGTGGGCATGGCCTTTTGAACTACGAACAGGCGAATGGAATGGAGTGTGTGGTCTGTTCTTCAGCTCTTGTTTGATGAATTATTTCGATAAGGTAATAAAACCGAATGTTCATAATAGGCTAAAATGCTTATTGTTTTGCATGTGATTTTATCAGAACGCTTTATCATGGCCATATGACAATGTTTTTGCTGTGTAGCTTACGTGGATGATACTAAACACCAAGCACAGCACGAATCGAACACATTTCTGTTGTTCCTCATTGTTTTTTGTCGTTAATTTTCAAGCTGTAAACTGTGTCCCTAGTTGCTGTGTATTTTGCTGCATCATAACTTTCACAACTTTTCATAACTTTCAATGACTGCAATTAAACGCAAATGTCGTTAGATGCATGTTCAAATAAAGATGTTTTAATGTTCTCTGGTGTTGTTTTGTTGCCTTTTTTCGTTTTGTGTGTGCTTTTTTTTTTTTTGGTCAAGAGCCTTGCAACAATTAAAAAAAATAAATAATAATTGGCAGCCGAGAGGTGATGTTTATGGGTGTTTTCCTGAGAGCTAAAAGGCAATATAAGGGAAGAGGGAGACCGAAAGAAAAAAAAAAAGGTAATTTTAAATGTATTGCCCATAAAAGGCTGTGCTTCTAGTACTTACACACGAAGAGTTAACTTTTCCCATTTTATTCATGCATAAATACATGCAGCAATGCATTACACATTGGAGGCGTTATCAGAATGCATGTTCTCTCTGGATGCACAAACAAGATATTACAAAATAAATTATAGAAACATAAATGACACAAATTAAAACTCAGCTGTATCTAACTTTTGTTTAAATACAGATTTTGATCATGTCCCCAATTCATGTTTTTGTATGTTTACACAAATGTACAAACATGTACACAAGTATGTTTAAAGCAAGTTGGAAAATACTCAAATGTGAAAGGTGGTTATAGCAAAGATTAGAACAACAACAGTCCAAACCAAAGAAAAAAACACAAATATTATAATACTGTGTTTGGCAATCTGTTCCTTGTCCTGCACACTGAGGGGAACATATAATTAAACATTCAAAAAGTAATTAACATTTTAATTGATGAGCTACATGAATCCAATTTGTTAAGCAACATAAATGAGCTGTGGTGTTGAGTTAAAGAATTATATTAAATAGTTATATATATAACAGCCTCTTGATGAATAGGCCATGACCATCAACCAAACATTTTGGTAGCTGGATTCCAAAAATGGAAAGAAAAACTTTCCACTTGTTGTGTGATTTAAAAAAAAAAAAGTCTGGGACAATCCCTGATGACTTAACAAAAAATATGTGCTTTTGAGAAAGGCAAAGAAATTCATGATAAAGGGTGAGTAAACATGATGAAAAACCTTGCGGGTTACTAATATTACCATGGTTCCCTGAGTTGAGAACGAGACACTGCGTCCTCTAGGGGTCGCTATGGGGAATGCCATGTCGTGACCCGTGTCTGAAGCATACATTGAAAAAACACCAACTCGTTGGCCGGCGACAGTCATGACGTCACTACCGGTGCGACTATAGTATAAATAGGCGCCGGGAGCACAAATCATTCACTTCTTCATCTGAAGCTTGCGTCCGCAGCATGGCAAGAAACCTAGAGGATGCAGTGTCTCGTTCCCTACTCAGGGAACCAACAACACCCTGTTAAAGTAGATATCCAGTGGATACATAGGAGGAGTGGTGCCCAAGGCGGAACCAGGGTTTTAAACCACTCAGAAAGAGCACGAAGCTGTACGCGTAGCTCTTACCATACATGATTTTAGAAAAGTGGGCAAAGCATAACGTGCACACTTACCAC
>NW_015507235.1:72795-74715 GCF_001515645.1 Sinocyclocheilus grahami
TTTTTTATTAATTTGGAATTTGTATTCTGTTTGTTCATTCTCATTAAAATGTTGCTCATTTGTTGCAATGAAGCAAATAAAACAACAGAGAAGGCAATTTGCAGATTAAAATTTAAGGTTCTAGTTTATGACTCTCAGTTGAGTACCAGAATATAATTTTGGATGATGGTATTCCAATTTTTAAGTTTCATCTCTTGTTGCTTAGGTAAACAACGAGATATTTCCATTTCAGAACAAGGGGTGTCATTCCTCGTCTACGCTGCCGCTATCATGTCCCTGACAAGTACGTGGTTTCGTCTAATTCTCAAACCCACCGGATCCGGTCTCCGGTCTAACAATATGAGTATTCCGACTCATTCTATAAATGTGTATATATGGGATGCGTCTGTCTTTCCCTCAATATTTCTAAAAGGCAAATAAGAATTGACTTACCACAGCAGCTGGAGAAAGAGAAGGAAATGATCAAACCCTTTGTTCGGTGCAAATCCATATTGCGCTGGAAGACATCACTCGCCTGTTTAGGAGATCGCGTCGCCGGTCACCAATTTGTAAGGTGAATGCGTCGCTGTTCAACACTTTGTAGGGAGATCACGTCCCGGGGTCACCACTTTATAAGGTCCGCGCACCTGGCCCAAGGAAGGTATCCAGCGGCGGATGAAGGTCTCTTGCGTGTTCAGTCTTTTCAGCGCGCAGAGTTATTCAATTTAGGTTTAACTCAATCTGACTCCATTTTAGTATCTGAATTCTAATTTAGGTTGAAAGGCACATTGGTTGTTTGTCGGTCTCTGATTATTCTTACATTCGATCTTACCATACAGGATTTCAGAAAAGTGGGCAAAGCATAACGTGCACACTTACCACTTATGTGGATTTTAGAAAGTGGACAAAGCATAACGTGCACACGTACCAGCTATGTGGATTTTAGAAAGTGCGCAAAGCAGAACGTGCACACTTACCACTTATGTGGATTTGTAGAAAAGTGCACAAAGCTTACCGTGTGCACTTACCATAGTATTTGGATTTAGAGTTTTCCAAGCATCTATTTGCAGATATCCGGAAGTACTGAGCCAAACGGGAGAGGCAAGCTCAAATACAACCCTCACATGTGAGGGGAGCACTGCCCGAGACAGCATTTACACAGGAAGGTTCTCATAATGCCACCTATACCTCCCGATCGACGCCTCAGCAAGAGGGGATAGCCTGGTGATCGGGAAGCCCCTCAGGGCGACCCAGATACGGTAGACCAGTCAGGGTAGCATGAGAGCGTAACCCCAGCCCGGACGTCCAGGAAATTTTATTTTTTTTGAAGAGACGCGCCGGGGGCCTGATAATCATGAAGGCTCCTGCAGAAGCCTGTGTTATGGCCGCATGATCCAGGAAGTATGAAGCCGAAACCTGGCTTTTCTTACCATCTGGACATATATCGACGAGTGAAATAAACACTGCAAGTCGAGCACCCGGTTTCTGAATCCAGCAGAGGGGGTGCCCATCGAGGACCTACCCTAGAAAGGGACAGAAACACACAGGTCCCGGGAAACACTGCAAGAAACTAGCAGAAGGGTTTTACACACAACCACCATCTCATAGATACACACACACACATATATGTATATATATATATATATATATATGTATACAGGGGTGTGAAAAAGTGTTGGCCCCCTTCCTGATTTCTTATTTTTTTGCATGTTTGTCACACTTAAAAGATTCAGATCATCAAACAAATTTGTGTGACAAATATGCAAAAAAGAAAAAAAACAAAGGGGCAAAAACCTTTTCACACCACTGTATTTAGACATACAGTCGCCCACCATGGTTCCCGTGTCGGAGCTCTGTCTGAAGAAGCCTCTAGACTGGACCATCAGTAAGATGGTCACTATGAAGCCATAGAACCAACCAAACCTAATAGGTCCAGCATAG
>NW_015507235.1:75745-75991 GCF_001515645.1 Sinocyclocheilus grahami
CGGGCTAGGACCCCTGGGTTTGTTCGGGTTCAGACCCAGACTTCGTGAAGGCCGCTATCACGGTCTTTCAGCAGGTCAGCCTGACATGCTTGGAGCATCACCATCGTGTGCAATGAAGAGACAGCCCGACCTGCTGTTGCTGCGTATGCCCTGGCATCCGAGCGAGATGTCAAGGAGGGGAGTCTTGGAGGACGTCTCACCCATAGAGAGATAGCTGGCCAGCGTCTCTCTATAGGGGCATCTTCT
>NW_015507235.1:76158-92858 GCF_001515645.1 Sinocyclocheilus grahami
TTTTTGCGAGATGTCAAGGAGGGGAGTCTTAGAGGAAAAAACGGCCTCTTCCATTCCTTCTTAATGTTTATATGGAAGAAAGGAAGGTTCACCTGAGCTGGAGGGTTATGCCAGAAAAATAACTTTCATCGAGATACTTTGCGACGTCACTTTCTTCACCCGCTTCACAGCAAGTAAAGCCTCGCCGTGGCGCGATCCATAATTTCCAATTTCCCTTGGAAAAAAACGCTCGCAGTGCACGCCGATTGCCCCCTCGGAGGCATCACGTGCGTGCTCTTCGCCCAAACAAATGATGCATAGATCGTGTGTGTCATTAGATGTTAAACAACATCAACATGGATGCACACATCCTTAAACACTTTGCTAGTGCTCGCCATAATGAGATGAAATGGAGATCGCTCTTACCACAGAAATGCACGCTTCAAACAAAACAGTCAATGAAGACGAAGAAGAGAATGATGTGTAGCTCCCGGCGCCTATTTATACTATGGTCGCACCGGTAGTGACGTCATGGCTGTCGCCGGCCAACGAGTTGGTGTTTTTTCAATGTATGCTTCAGACATGGGTCACGACGAGACGTTCCCCATAGCGACCCCTAGAGGACGCAGTTCGAAGTTTCCATGAAAGGGAACTAAAATTGCAGAGGAGGTCACAGGCTGTATTATGAAGCTATTTTATAAATTTGGTGCCCCAAATAGGCTATTAACAGACCAAGGCACAGAATTTGTGAACAAGGATATGGTTAAACCTGATTTGCTTGTTTTTATTAGTTTTAGGAATTTGAAAAATATAATAATTCCAGTTGTCTGTATGTAAACAGATCAATATGGGTGTCTGTGAAATACTTGGTATCAAAAGGATTTTATGTGCTCCCTACCGTCCGCAGACCAATGGATTGGTAGAAAGACTCAATGGTGCAATTCAGAGGTACGAAACTGACAATTTCTAATTAAAGTACAATAAAAATATTGGCTATTGTATAGATGGTAGATGAAGAATGTCTCGTGTCTTGTCTCCCACATTCACAGTTAGCAGGGGGTTAGTCAAAAAGGGGTATGCATGTATGTATATACAACTGACACATCATTTGTTTCATCAATATTAGGTGCATTATGTTGATGCTTTTATTTCCATAGATGACCTTTCAGAATTATGCTTGGCATGTGGGGACAAATTTCCATCCACACAAGATACACAGGACTTTTGGGTCTGTCAATCAGCAATTGCTCTTTGAATGTTGCTTTGAAACATGCTGTAATGTCATTGTTTTGTTCAGATTCAGTGTGACTGCTGTAATGGGTGGTTCCACTGGGCATGTGTAAACCGACCCGATATAAAATGTTTTTGTTTGTCCTGGATGCCAAGGCCCTGTTTAATTTTGTAATAGGATTTCTACGCACCATTTGATTAGCAAGTCATCACTTAAATCTACATTAAAAACATCTCTTTAGCTAGACTTTACAGAATGCATCTTGTATCTGCAATTTAATAGTACAAGATCAAATGCAAATAACACAAAAAATAGTTTGCAGCTAATTACTCGGGATGCCCATATAATCCCCAGCTCCAGCTGGATGCCAACCTCTCACAGAGACAGTGGAAATATGACGCCCATCCCGAGGACACCTGTGACTGACAGATGCATAAGTTCTGGTCGTGCGGTTCTGGATGTACTCCATATATTTAATTCTTTCCTGGTTTTGCTTTTTCTTCATGTAAAGCTGCTTTAAAACAATGCAACATTGTAAAGCGCTATATAATTACATTTGAATAGAATGGAATTTCTTGTAATGTCTATGCATTCTGATAACGCCTCCAATGTGTAATGCATTGCTGCATGTATTTATGCATCAATAAAATTGGAAAAGTGAACTCTTTGTGTGTGTGTGTGTGTGTGTGTCTGTCTGTCTGTCTAAGTACTAGAAGCACAGCCTTTTATGGGCAATACATTTAAAATTACCTTTTTTTTTCTTTTGGTCTCTCTTCCCTTATATTGCCTTTTAGCTCTCAGAAAAACACCCATAAACATCACCTCTCGGCTGCTAATTATTATTTATTTTATTTTAATTATTAGGCTCTTGACAAAAAAAAAAAAAAAGCACACACAAAACGAAAAAAGGCAACACAAAACAACACCAGAGAACATTAAAACATATTTATTTGAACATGCATCTAACGACATTTGCATTTAATTGCAGTCATTGAAAGTTATGAAAAGTTGTGAAAGTTATGATGCAGCAAAATACACATCAACTAGGGACACAGTTTACAGCTTGAAAATAAATGACAAAAAACAACGAGGAACAACAGAAATGTGTTCGATTCGTGCTGTGCTTGGTGTTTAGTATCATCCACGTAAGCGGCACAGTCATATGGCCATGATAAAGCGTTCTAGAAAGTTATAAGAAATAATTGAAATGTCACATTGCCATAAGCATGCAGACCTATGTTTGTGACACTAGAAGTGTAGCTAATGTGCATCCCGTTTCTCGAGATGATGTTTGAGATGTTTCTGCACTTTGATTGTGGTTGACGTGTGACACATTTAGTTGATTAGTCATGATTTGGACACACCTGTCTATATAAGGTCTAACAGCTTAAAACGCATATCAGCACTAACCAGACCATGAAGTCAAAACAACAGCCTGCAGAGCTCAGAGACAGTGCTGGAGAAAACGACAAAAACACTGAGGCCATCCAGACTAAAGAATCGAGGAAGAAGCGCTTTGGTAAGAGAGGTGACCAGGAACTTAAATGACTCTCAGACTGTGAGAAGCGAGATTATCTGGTCTAATAAACCTCAATTTCAAGTGCATGTCTGCTGGTGCAGTTTCCCACAGGATCTGCGAGACTATGGGACCTTGTGCATTTTAAAGTTAAGTGCATCAGTCTGGTGCACTTTGAGTGTTCAAACTGAAGAACTGCAACCTAATTTCAGGATCCAAATTGAGTATAAAGTCTTTGCATTGACCTTGTACCTGGAATTCAAGCTGAACTCAGACCTTTTTTTAGAAGTGTGTGTCTACATTACATACACACTGGTGCTTTTAGGAAGCCAAACGATTCTTTTGTGTCACCTTCACTTCCAAAACATTAAGCCATGAGAAGTGACATTACAAAGACTTCTCATCACAAATCTGGTAAAAACACCGTAATCATCTGTCCACAGAAATGTCGGAAATGATGCAAATATGAAAACTGCAGTAATTTTTTCCAAAGGTGCTTCAACTAAGTACTGAGTTTGCAAATTACCAACTTTTTTCCCTTTGCCATGTTTGTTGAAACTGGAAAGCTGCGCTGGCTGGAAGTTGTGTTGAAGTTCTCGCTCAGGCTTTTCCAGTGGTGCGGTTTGCATGCTGGCGCATCTGAGCACCGCTACTTCAAAAGCTTGCACAGCCTGCGGGAGAGTCAGGAAATCCTGCTGGAGTGTGAGGCTGAAACTGCACAGAAAGTGGGATCCAAACCAGACTTGCCACCTTGTCAAAAAAGTCAAACCGGTGCAGTCACCGCGGGTTGGACACTAGGTGGTGCTATGGGTCATTTCTGTTGCAAGATAGTCCACAACGAAGGCATTTTGATTCAAACTTGGACTTTTCTATTTAATTTTTTTAAGCTACTATCTATATAATTCATTGCTATTCTGTTTGCTAGGCTGTTGGTATTGGAAGTGCTATTATAGATTTAGATTATAGAACAACTTACTGAAATGAATCATGTCACGGATCAATCAGTGTTTCAAGCACAGAATGACATCAGTATAAGAACAATAAGCTCACATTTACCTCAGGAAAGACATTCAGCGTCCATAAACTTGATTTGCCTTAGATTACATACTGTTTTATGCTTTGTTGATGTGAAATTTACACCAAATTATAGAGCGAGGTTTATTTCAACAAACTGAAGTAGAAACATAATTATATAATTAAAAAGTTGATATAAACTGTCATTTATGCATGTAAATGCAAATAATTCACTGTTGCTTATGTCTGAAAATTAAGATATAAGAGTCGAGAAATCAGTGTTGTCAACTCTAGAACAGACTTTGCTCATGGAGTGGATGACATCCTCAATCACACTACACTACTGCAGCGCAGACGAATAGTGCAGTTTAGATGATGAAGATGATGAAGACAGTGGCGTCCAAAGATCTGAGAGCATGTGTGAAAACGCCTGTTTCTGAAAAATGGAAGTTCATACTTTAACCAGAATGCATCCACACTGCAGCAGCACAGGCCTGTTCTCACCGAGATGAATATTCAACTGCGATAAACATTTTCTCTTGAGTGACTGGCTGTTAATCTAGTCAATGCTGCTGGAGTGAATCGACCTGAAGTCATAACGTTTCTTTGTTTCATATTCTTCTGTTTATTTGCAGGATTTAATTGGAATTGAATTGACTTTGAATTCCTGTTCCTGGTCTCAGACTGCTAGACCTCTCTGACTATATACAGTATTAGCTGTGAAGAAGGAAAACTGGTCACGGCCTGTGCTGAAATGAAAGTGTGAATTGTGGTTTATGTCATCACTGAGGTTTATCAATGAAATGCTTGATCTTTTTCACGGCTGTGTAAGAAAACTGTACAGCGCTGTTCACACCATTGACAATAACTGTTTTATTAATCAATCTAGTTCTGTGAGAACAGTGAAGTTCACAACTATAACGATAACAACACGGAGGAACGATATTGTTGAAATCACTTCAGTTGAATGATACGAGCGATTAAAAACATTGACAGCCAATCAGAATCCATGCAACTCCACCATTTAAAGGGGCAGATGACAAAAATGCAGCACGCGTTTAGTCTGGTGTGGACGCTAATTTAGTTAGTGCTGTTAAGGCACACTGCATAGCCCATGTTTTTCCTGTGTTTGTGTCTGCTGGAGTCCTGACGGTGGCTGTCTGCTGCCGAGTATTCAGCTCACGTTCTCCAAACTCACAGGTATGAACGACACCGCATACAGTCCTCCGATTATCTCTCTTCAAAGCCATGTTTGTCATTTATTATTATGATTCTGAAGGGTGCGAACCTTTGGGTAGATAGTGATTCACTCTGATGCATAGGTCATAGCTTCTCTGTTCAACTCTAAAGAGGTTTCTGCGAGTTCAGAACCATTTGATTCACGATAAGAATTTGATTAGGAATTCTAGAACCAAAGCAAAAAACATCAGTGGTTATTTGAAACTTGCAGTGTACAGTAGATGATGTAACGGCCAGTTTACCAGGGGTGTCCATACCTGTTCCTGGAGGACCACCTGGTGCGTTCAGGTCATGACGGATAGATCGTATTTAGGAGCTGAACACCCCCACAAAGTCGTAATTACGAGTGGTTCATTTTCTTTAAGCCTTGGGTTTCTGAGTTGAGGGCGTGTGAGTGAGAAAACATGGTGGATGCAATGGATACAGCTAAAGAAAGTGTCTGTATTGACCGTGAGTTTGTTGAAATGAATGAAAAGATTATTATCTACAAAGTCCATCTCCAAAATACCATGGTATTTTACAATAACGATAGAATATATAATTCAGTTTACAGCACCTTCATAAATTAAAAACAGAAAATCTCTGATATAATAAAATATAATTGGTGTCAGAAGCTGCGTCTCATTTAGAAGGCTGCACCCTCCGGAGGTCGAATCCTCTGGAGGTCGCATCCTCTGTAGGATGCATATACAAAGTGTCCTCAACCTAGAATTAAATGAGACGGCAGAAAGAAGGTCACATTCGAAGGTCGCATTCGGAGTGTCCTACTCGCTTTTCTGAAATGAGACAGCCTCGATGACGTATGCAGCCTTCGAATGCGACCTCCGGAGGACGCAGCCTTCTAAATGAGACACAGCTAGAGAGTCACAGTCACTTCAGTCACCACAGTCATCAGCACCGGCGTTCACAAGATCACAATCACCTGCATTCTGACTCCCCGCACCTGCTGCAGCTAAACAGTGCTCACCTCTCACAAGATCAACGTCCGGTCTGCCGTTCACGTCATTGAACCTAGCCTGACTCATGCTAATTACCGATGTGTTTCCTATCCCAGATGTTCCTGTGCTCCACGTGATTCCTACTGCAGAGCCAAGATCTGTTACCGCAAGCTGAGCCCTCTGAACTGTCACTGTGTGCTTCACTTGCCTCTCATCAACACCTGGTTTACGCCATTGTTTCTATCAATAAAGACCCTTGTTTGAACAATTACCTTGGTGACTCCCAGCCTGTGTCGTGACCATTTGTTGTTACTACTGTAAATATATATTCAATTATTATTGGATCTCCTTCAATACTTTCAGAATCTTTACTTAATAAAATTATTTTGTTTCTGTATTTAAAATATATTTTTTTATATTAACATTTTAATGACAGTATATTTATTGAACAAAAATTAATTGTTTTATTTTTCAAAATAAGCAGAAAATGGTACAAACTTTGCTAAAGTGATTGTTTTGAACAAGTAACTTGCTGTTTTTGTTTAGATCAATTCAAAAATCGACCCATATTTTTATGCAGCAAACACACAGTTGTAAATGTGAACCAGTAGATCGTGAATTTGATCATTTTATAAAATGCTTTGTGTTTGTGAAAACCTGTATCTGAACTGTAAATCAGGTTTAATATGTTGCCATAGACATTCTCCTACCCCACTTATATGGTATTAATTTTTATTTGTGCAGGTTTTACCCACACACAACATGGTAAATGTAATAACTGCATAATTTGTGCCATCATTAAGCTAAATGAGACTTGTTATAGCTCTTGTATATCATTGCTCTTTTGTTGATTTTGATTGCTTCTATTGTCCTCATTTGTAAGTCACTTTGGATAAAAGCGTCTGCTAAATGACTAAATGAAAATGTAAATCATGAATAAATAATCAGAAATAATGTTTTATTATTATTATTATATGTGATCCTACTGTGATATGATTTGGTAACAATTTACAGTAAGGTTTCATGAGTTACCTACTTTAGTTAACATGAACTAAGCATGAACAATACTTCCACAGCATTTATTCATCTTAGTTAATATTAATTTCATAATTTACTAATGCATTATTAAAATAAAAAGTTGTGCTTGTTAACATTAGTAATGCACTGTGAACTAACAAACTTTTTTTTCATTAACATTAACAAAGATGAATAAATACTGTAATAAATGTTTTGTTCATTGTTTGTTCACGTTAGTTAATACATTAATGTTAAATAAGTGCCAAGTCTGTGGGAACATAAACACTGTTAATCACATCAAAATACCCAAGGGTTTTGTTTACGGCAATTAAATCCAATATTCGCAATCAAAAAACAAACAAGCATTTTCAGAACGATGCAGTGTTTTTGGTACTGTACTTGATCTGTAAACATTTGCTATTATTTTTCAGTATGCTTTCTGTATATTGTGGATTGATTTTGGCTGTTAACTCTGTCCATAAAGGTATGAATGAAGCAGTGTTTTTCAGTCAGGTGGCCCTTGAGAATGTTCACACTGTTTTTTCCATACAAAATGAATGGGGACCAGAGCCAGGGGGAAAATGTTTTATAAGTATCATAAATATAGTCTACATGACTCATGCACTATATTCCAAGTCCTCTGAAGACACATTATGTGTGTGGAACAGAACCAGATATGAGTTATTTTCTCCCATCTCATCTGCACTTCCGCGTCATTCAGCATCATTATCAGACTTGTGCAGTGCATCTTGGCGTGCCGACACGAACATGCAGCAGACGCTGAATCTCCAGCTTCAGGATGCAGCACTAAACAGATGAACTCTGACCCTGCTCTCAGTGTGAACTCTTGTGCTGATAGTTTCTCTCTTAGCTCGCTACGTAATGTTCATGTCAGATCAAGACATTCATGAAATTGTAAAGGCTTTGCCTTTGAAAGCATTTTGTGATCATAAACAAATGGGATCATACAGTGTCTGGTTTTCTCTTGTGTTTCAGGTGGTCCCAAAGCCGCCACCGTGGTTGATCTCTCTGAGACCACCTTGCCTGGACCTGATGGAGACCTTGGCCATTACTTACACATGTGTCTGTTTAACCCTCTGGGGTTGTTCGGTCATTTAAGACCGGAAAAAAAATGTTTTGACATTTGCTACTTCATCTGAATGGTACAAAACTCACTGACATAAAACATTCCTGTTCATATGCGTTACATTTTTGTTGAACTTTGATGTTAGGTGTAATAAAATGCCTTTCTTTGTGTTCAGGTCTGACTGTAGTAAAATTAATACAAAAACTGACACTTCAAACCAAAAAATCTAAACCTTTACAAAAAGCATTCTCTTTGAGAATGTCTAAATATAAATCCAAATCCACAAAAAAAGTATTTATGTCTAAAAACAACTAGAGAATTTA
The DNA here is from genome assembly GCF_001515645.1 of Sinocyclocheilus grahami. Lineage (NCBI taxonomy): Eukaryota > Metazoa > Chordata > Actinopteri > Cypriniformes > Cyprinidae > Sinocyclocheilus > Sinocyclocheilus grahami. The sequence goes on from NW_015507235.1 coordinate 84,503, forward strand.
TAAGCCTTTTATATAGAGCTCTATAGGAATCTAGTGACTAAACCACGGGATTTCAGATGTTTTCCTTCTTTACTCTCACCAGATGGAACTAATCTGCCTTCAAAAATGGGATTTTAAAGGTATTGTCTCTATTTTAACATGAAATATTGCCATAATTGAAAAGTAATAGAAAAATATAAGAAAAAAATTATTTTCAATGGGAAAATTTTTTTCATAATTATTGCATAAATATTAAATAGTACAATGAAATTCTCTCAAAAGAAAAAATATTATTGAACAAAACTATAATACACTGATTTCACTTAAAATTAAAAAGAGTTATATTTCAGGCGTCCGGTCACTTCTGACCGCGAACAACACAAGTGTGACTCCCAAATGAACAATAGCAGAGGGTTAAAGATTATTCTCTAGTGCTTTAAGGCTGGAATACACAAGACTAACCAGAGCAGATTTTAAAACGTACACATTTTACCCTCTTTATAAACAGTCACAGAGGAAATACTAGCTATCGTACACTAAACGGCTGAGGATCACACTCACTACCAGACTGTAAAGTCATTCTCATCACAACAAACTCATGCAGAAATGTGTGTCTCGGAGACGCATAACAAATAAAACAAGTTTTCTAAAATCGGCTGAAAATATCAAACCTGTGTAATATCCTCCGACTGGATGGATTCATAAGTCTGAAGCTGAAAAAATCAGCTTCTTGATTTTCTATGGAGTCTGTCAACTCAAATCTACAGACTGGCTCTGACCTTCAGCAACCAGCGTCAACTTCTCCAGACTGTAAATTAGCCTTTACATGAATTACACTCTTTCTGCAGGACACGTGCATTCACAAGGAAAGCGAATACAGAGTAATGTGTGATGAAAATGATTTAAGCTACTGAAACGGCTCAGGTTTTTCTTCTCTCTCTGCTCTCAGTGTCGGAGGAGAGGTATGCTCTCTTTCATGGGATCCTAGAGGGTGAAAGACTTGCCGTGCTTCTGAAAGGTAAGAGAAAGCCTCATGCCCCTACAGTATCCACAGACCTCACAGACTCGCTGATCTTTCACCTCTACACAGCTCCACAGCATGTTAGGCTGCAGTGAGGCAAACGTGAATATTTGTGTAACAAAATATTTGAAAGCAGAGAGCAGTCATTCATCAGCTGACAAAGCAGGTTTTCTTTCCCCCAGTGAGTGTGTCAAATAGTGATATAATGAACCTGAATCAATACTGTTGAAGATGTGCAGCATTCATATGAAATAAATCGTTTAATTTCATTTAATGTAAACAGTGATTGATGAGGGACGATATATATTGACAGCATCAAGGCTGAAATTAAACAAATATGATGCTTTAATATGATTATGAAGTTATTGAATGATTATTGAAATGATTGAATTAAATGAATCCGTGTATCGTTCGTTCATTCATTTTTTGATGTAATATTGAAAGTAGAAAAATCGAAAAACAAGAATTCATCTTAAATTTTTGTTTTTCGTTCAGGGGTAGAAAAATGAATAAACAGCTTGAATTTCTACATGTGGACGGGAATTAAACTCCCCTTTCTGCTGATTGGTCAGCCGAAGATTCTTCTGCAGTATCATGCAGCAGAATAATAGTCCTCCATGGCTGCAGTTGTACGGATTAATAACGCATTTATTGCAACTACATTTCACCTTTTTTCGTCAAACAAGCAGACTAATGAATAGCTCGACACAACTGAGTCTAGACAGGGCTTGCTTCTGTGTAGATATAAATTCTATTCTTTGCATCAGCTGGGTATGGCAGGTATGATATGATGGCTGTCATCTGTTCACCCAGTAAGTCTGTTTGTTTAATTAAGTAATTCATTAATTTGTTTCAAAATAAATATTTTAAACACCAAGACAAAAAGGAAAGAATAATAAATTGGCTTGGGTAATATACAGGCCTATAACGTTCTGGCTGACAACCAGAGAACAACAGATATTAAATAGCCTACTCTTTTATAGTTTTATAATGTAGTCTTGTGTTTTATTCAAATTGATTATAATTGATATCTCAAAAGGATATGCGCTCGCACACAGGACTGCAATGCAAGATTTTCATAAAATTTGATAACTTGCCTTCTATGCCTAACTATACCTTCAGAACACTTGGAATACGCCACGAGATGCATAGGATTATTTTATGACAGATATGAATCCGCTTAAAAAAAAACAAAAAACAAACTAAAGTCACCATTCTCTGCCATTAAATTGGCAAGTGCGAGCAGGACATTTTTTGTGTGTGTTTTGGAAAAAAAGTAATAAGCCTTTAGAACAACATTAAGGTGAGTAGTGACTCTAGTTCACACAGTTCCAATAAATTGCGATGGGTTAAATGAACTCAATAAGCAGATAGACGCGACTACAGTCAAGCGCAGAAGTGCACAGGAAATAAGCAGCAGTCATATTTAAAGCAGTTTAAATATGCAGTTTAAATTAATATTGAGTACTGATTGATGTTCACTTGGATTTTTTCCCCATCGAGGGTAAATAACTTAATACTCTGTCATTTATACTCGTATGGTATATTATATTATGTATATTTTTATTTGTGTAGCATTACGTTCAAAATAACAACAAAATATCATGCCTTTGAAAAATAAAGAGAACAACAGAATGCGCTGCTTTAGCGCGTCTCGGTCTCCTTGAGCATCTTTCTGGCGATACCGGCGTATTTATGCAGAATAGTGCAAGCAGCACTACACACCCACATGAAAACAGCAGCGCAACCGGTGTTTATCATAGCAAAGGCAACGTATCATAAGAATTCTGTGAGAGCTCCGGAGTTTACGCGGTTAGAAGAAATCTCTAGCATTAATTCTGATCATGGCTTGTCTCGAAAAACAAAGACAGTTTGACGTTCGTCGTAGGAGAAGTCACACTGCAGGACTGTGCACCAAAACTTCTGACACTGCCAGAAGTTCGTCGGAAGTAAAATTTGATCGCAACGGCCATTAATCGGCTGTCGGTGAACATGTCAAACTAACGATCAAAGACTACAGATTTTAGCCTAGGATTATAGGAATCTTTTAGGATTTTCAAAATTTGTCTCAGACGAACAAATCGTTGTCAAAATCTCACCGTGTGAGCCGGGCTTAAGTCACTTTAGAATAAATCACAATATGTATCATGATAAAAAAGCGACTTTACACTCTGTAAAATATGGTAGGCTATAGCAAATTATTTCGCGGACCCCCTATCACTTTAAAGGGGTCATATGATGCGATTTCAATTTTTCCTTTCTCTTTGGAGTGTTACAAGCTCTTGGTGCATAAAGAAGATCTGTAAAGTTGCAAAGACTAAAGTCTCAAATCCAAAGAGAGATTCTTTATAAAAGTTAAGAGTTAACCATGCCTACCTAAAACGGCTCGTTCTAACACTCCCCCCCCATACCTACGTCACGATCTGGGAAGATTTGCATAACGCCACCCAAATGTTCACGCAAAGAAAGAAGGCGTAACTTTTATTCTCGCTGTAGTATTGTTGACGCTGCAGCCATGTCCTGAAGACGCTGTGTGCTTCGTTGTGAAAGCGAAACTACTTTAGACACGGCATCAACAGTATGTGAGGGGCGTAACATTTCCGTCTCACGCTTGAGGTATTCGGCCAATCACAATGCATTGGATAGCTGGCCAATCACAGCACACCTCGCTTTTTCAGACTGATGAGCTTTGTAAAAATCAACGCGTTTCAAAAAGGCGGGGCATAGAGGAGAAACAATAATGTACAGTATGTGGAAAATATTGTGTTTTTTTAACTTTAAACCACATAAACACATTTCATTACACCAAATACACAAAATAATGTTCTTTTTAGCAGCATCATATGACCCCTTTAAGAACCGCTGGTCTACACAGAAGAAATCCCTGTCTAGACTCTGCCCCAGTATGAGTTGTGTCGAGCTATTCATTAGTCTGCTTGTTTCACGAGTTCACGCTTACATATAATTTGCTGAAGTATGGTAATGCTTATTTGGCGTGCTGTCCGGGGAAGGGCTCCGAGCTCGGGAATGGCCCGAACCTAGAGTACCTCCCCGTATAAGTGTATTATGAACTCGAAGTGAGGAGATGGGGCGGAGGAGGGATGCTGATAAACTTTCGATGGATAGAGGCAAGTCAGCTGTATTTATATCATGGTGTTGATTAACTTGAGTGCGCTCCATCCGTGTTAATTAGGTTAAGTATCTGACGCGATCCTCCCGAACCTTGTAAATAAAACATAATTTCACGAGTTCACGCTTACATATAATTTGGCGTGCTGTCCGGGGAAGGGCTCCGAGCTCGGGAATGGCCCGAACCTAGAGTACTACACCAAAAAGCAATTGAGCAAAGGACAGCCGCCAGACTAAGAACCCCCCCAAAATAAGCACTGAGAACTGGCGGGGGCTGATGTTTTGAGAAGTCGTCTGTTTGGCAAGCCCGAAGAGCCTACGTACTCAGGTGAGAGCAACTTATGCATTGGAAGGGTAGGCCCTACCGGCTGCTGGTATTGGACTACGTGGTTTGGGGTGCCCGGTTGGGAGGGCTCGAGCCGATGCTCAACGGGAGCTCACAGCGTTGGAACGGGTGAGCCCTACCGGCTGATGGGGGAGGAGCAGTGTGTAGCCCTACCAGGAGGACCCGAGTTGCCTCGACTGGAATAGCTCGTGGTGTCGGCGTACGGGCCCTACTGGCTGACAGGCCCCTGCTAATCACTGGGCAGAGGGCAAAATGGCTGACCGAGAGGGCCCATGAAGCCTCTGACTGGAGATCAAGACTCAGGACGACGAACGTGTGGGTCCTCTCGGTTTGGTAGATAAAAAGGCTTTGGGCCGTCCGGCAAGAAGGACTCTTGCGACACCCGACGGGAGATCAAGACTCACGGCATCGGATGGATAAGTCTCGCTTGCAGGTGGCAAGTATAGAAGCCCAACCGGGAGTATTCTCCCGACATCTGATGGGAGATCAAGACTCACGGCATCGGATGGATAAGTCTCGCTTGCAGGTGGCAAGTATAGAAGCCCAACCGGGAGTATTCTCCCGACATCTGATGGGAGATCAAGACTCACGGCATCGGATGGATAAGTCTCGCTTGCAGGTGGCAAGTATAGAAGCCCAACCGGGAGTATTCTCCCGACATCTGATGGGAGATCAAGACTCACTGCATCAGACGGGTAAGCCTCGCCGGGCGGGGAGAGGGAAAAGGAAAACCTGACTGGGAGGGCTCTCGCAGCATCTGATGGCGTATCAGACTCAGAACATCGAACGGGTAAGCTTCGCCAGGCAGGGGGAAAAGACGTGAGGTTAGCTGAGAGGGTTCTGACAGCGTTCAGCAGGAGGTCGAGACTCATGGCGTCAGACGGGTAATCTTCGCCGGTAGTCTGACGGAAAGGCAAGGTTTGCTCGACCGGGAGCCTCTTGCAGCATCTGATGGGAATTCAATACTCATGGCATCAGATGGGTGAGCCTCGCTGGTAGTCGATGGAGAAACATATTTGCTCCACCGGGAGCGCTCTTGCAGCATCTGTAAGGGAATTCAATGCTCAGAACAATTTGAGTTGTCTAAAAGGGTAGATGCTATGAGGATTACTTTGCGCAATTGTTTGATGAATCCAATAAGCTGCTTCTTATAACACGTCAAAAAATCTTGGTGCTGCTTTGCATCTGAAAGTTAAGCGCACGACAAAATAGCATTTCCTGTGCCAACGTACCCGAAATAAGTGCCGTGAATCTGGATGGATAGGCATAGCAAGCTGAGGTGATGTCGACTTTTGCCAGCCAAGTGCTAAGACCCGTGATTTTATTATATTGATTGCATGATCAATGTCCTACTATTGAGAGGGAATTCGTCAAGGAATCGATATGTTTATGCTTGAAAACAGGGAGTTACATGGAGCTGACTGATCGATTAGAAGGCGTTTATTACCCCAGAATTTTCCTAGTAGCCACTCCAATGGACTAATGCGAAACTGAGAAGGCGCGGGCATCGAAAGGGCTGATCATGAACCCTCGTTTAATTCACACCGCCTATGGGGGAAAAGCTGAACAGATTATTTCAGTGAAACGGCTGAACGTAATGAAAAAATGGCTTTTGATGTCCACATTCAAGGATTTACGATTTCTGTAGCATTTCTGTCATAAAGAAATAGCCAAATATTCAAGATTAAATGGACATTTGAATTAAATGTTGTTTAGCCATACGAGGATTAGATCGCACAGTGACATGTAGAAATAATTGTCACGCCATTGGTGCCCTTTCTAGGCTTTTGATATAATGTGTATGTACTGTACATTATATTGTTTATAATACATTATCTTAAGTTTTGTTCAACAGAACCATATGGTTACTTGCTTTTGATACTTTATTTGGACCAATTGTGGGCAGCTGTGTTTTCCCTTCTCCGGAATGTAAGCTGCTGGCAGTGGGAGGCAAAAGTCTTCTTTTTCGTGGTATTATTCCAGTCCCAGAGAGTTTTTAGTTTTAGTGTTTGTGCCAAAAATATGTTGTTTGAGCACTGTGCTGATCTGCTGAAGTAAAAATCTTAGAAAAGTACAGAAATAGGGAGCAAAGCGCAGAGCAGTAAGCAAAAACGTCCGAACGGTAGCGAAGCCCGAAGCCGGAAGCTCAGTACTATGATATGGTCTAAATCCTGACTGGAAATACTCACAGATACCATTTTTCTCTAAGAAGGAATATAATTATGAGGATACTACCTTTTCTATGTATGTTATGTATATATTTCAGGTAATTTTTAAAGGCTATTGTTTAATTAGGCCTATTTTTCTACCATAAATATAAATTATAATCATCAGAATAATCAACCGATAACGCTGTTACCCAATTAATCGTTAGTGATGGCCTTAGATGAGGGGTCTATGTCCGCACCTGCCAGGGTCTGTGCTCAGATGTTGTGAGCCACTGGAGGTGGCTCCGAGGCAACAGGATTCGGTGGGACGGGCAGTGATGTTGCTATAAAAGAGAATATTGTGATTTTAAATGAAGTAGAGAGCTGTGAGGGAGAGGAGCAGAGGCCGCAATTGTTGGGGAAGCAGTCTCATGCTTAATATCGGCCTCTTGGGCTTGAGGTGGGAAACTGAGAGAAGCATAAGAGAAAAAAAATGGAGGAAAAGAAAGAGATGTGTTGGTCTGTGATGCGAGCGGAGGCAGCCTCACGCTAGTGTCTGCTATGGGAGCTGGAGGCCACTGAAAAGGAAAAAGGGGTTATTAGTAGCGGGAAGAAAAGACAAATGTAAGGGGTTGTTGTAAGCGGAAGCAGCCTCGCCAGCCTTTAGCTGTAGGTAGTGGGAAAGGGGAGTGGTTTGTGACATTTGAGGGAAATGCTGAAATGCCCGAGTTGCCTGCAGTGTTGCTGATTTAACAATTTGTTGTTAGATTTAGCAATTTCTCAGACTACCCTAGCAACTGGTTTTCCGAAGCACATAGTAACGAATTTACCCATTTAAAAATCTATTTGGCAACTTTTAGCATCTTTAAAAAGTTATTAGATGTTAAAGACGTACATTTTCCTCTTAACCACCCAAAGAAGAAAGTATTGAAAAGCTAGCTAAGCGGCAAGTCGGCTAGTGACTTGGAGAGAGGTGCCTAGCAATACTCACGTCACATGTGAATTAGGTTGCTAGTTGCACTTGTTCAATAATAATAGTTTCTTTTATGATAAACCGGTCACGGTGCGTGCGGGGAGATGAAGCGAGGACTCAATTGCAGGAGAAATGGTTATTTATTTTAATAATAAAAATGAAACAAAAAAACCCCTCAAACCACCCCGAGGGGGAAAAACAGAAAGGCAGGCCTAAAGCTGCACCACATGCAGACACGAAACACACACAATGAGAAATGACGGATCAGCACAGGATGACAGACACCAGGAGAATAAATCGGAAACCAAACGAGGAGGCTAACGAGGGAGACACAGGTGGAGCAACTTAAACAATAACGAGATAACAAGATGGGAGGGGCCAGACAATAGACAGGAGAGAGCACATGGCAACAGACAAACAACACAAGCCATGTGCTCCCAGAACACAGTCATCTGGTGGCTCTCCTGGGCACACCCGCTGAAGACTGTGACTGTGATCCCCCCCTTAAGGAGCGGATTCCAGACGCTCCACCAAGAGCAATCCCGGATGTGAATCTTGAGCTTGGGCGGAGCCGGCAGGGCGTGAAGCTTGAGCTTGTGCGGAGCCGGCAGGGCGTGAAGCTTGAGCTTAGGCGGCGCCGGCAGGGCACCAGGCTCTAGAGAGGCCTCCCGGCCTTGAAGGACGGAAGAAGCCTTCTTCCTCCTCCTTCTCCTCCTCCTCCTCCGTTTCCGAGAGGGTGGCACTGCAGCTTCGTCTGCCGC
>NW_015507235.1:92882-98494 GCF_001515645.1 Sinocyclocheilus grahami
GCCGCCTCTGGGGGCACTGCACCCCCTTCGGCCACCACTGGGGGCGCGGCAGCTTCGTCGGCCACCTTCGGGTGCGCTGCAGCCCTGTCGGCCATCACAGGAGGCGCTGCAGCCCCCTTAGCTGAAGAACGTGCCAGGAACTCCACAAACCCCTCAAAAGATACATGATTGCATCCTAGCATGCTCCAGGGGCTAATGGGCTCATCCAGGGCATAATTTAATAAGTCCTTCAGCGCAGCGTCATTGTACCCCAGCCCCTCTGCCGTATTCCTGAAGTCCATGGCAAACTCCCTCAGCTCGGTCCCTCATTGGCGGAGGGAGCTCAGGGTCTCCAGCTGGAGCATGCGCTGGTAGAGGGGGCTGGAGAGAGTAGAGACCGGTAGTTGGTGTGAGCCCATTCTCTGCTGAGTCCCCATGTTGGCTGATCCGTTCTGTCACGGTGCGTGCGGGGAGATGAAGCGAGGACTCAATTGCAGGAGAAATGGTTATTTATTTCAATAATAAAAATGAAACAAAAACAAACTCAAACCACCCCGAGGGGGAAAACAGACAGGCAGGCCTAAAGCTTCACCACATGCAGACACGAAACACACACAATGAGAAATGACGGATCAGCACAGGATGACATACACCAGGAGAATAAATAGGAAACCAAACGAGGAGGCTAACGAGGGAGACACAGGTGGAGCAACTTAAACAATAATGAGGTAACAAGATGGGAGGGGCCAGACAATAGACAGGAGAGAGCACATGGCAACAGACAAACACAACACAAGCCATGTGCTCCCAGAACACAGTCATCTGGTGGCCCTCCTGGGCACACCCGCTGAAGACTGTGACAAAACCTAGTTGTTAGTTTGTGCCTATAATCGTTAATCATTTAGGTACATAGTTTAACTTATTTACTTGAAACTCAATCTTTTTCATCCGTTTATCTGAGTGAAATGTGTAGTTTATAATACAGGTAAAAATGCTAGCGAAAATTAATTCAGAAAATCTGAGTAATTTCTTTGTGTATTCTACGCAGTTTGCGTCATGGTTACAAAATGACATTAACATCCTTTTGTCACAACGTCGTTTAACAACTTCTAGCAACAAAACGACCTGCCTTTTAGCAACTTACCTAAAAATTAATTTGCAACATGGCCTGTGTCGCTAGAGGAAGCGGCCTCGTGCTAGCATCTGCTACAAGAGCTGGAGGCCCGGCTGCATACGACGCTGTGGTGAAAGGTTGAGCCAAAGCGGGAAGCAAGTGAGGCTTTGCTGCAGTGAGATCTGGGGCGCGGCCCAGGCTCGTTGAAGGCCTGCCGCTGCGACCCGGTGCTTAAGGAGAGCCGGGTCTTTTGCGGGGCGATGGGGGTGTCGAGTGAGGCGAGTTCGGGGCCTTGCGAACTTTGCTTGAAATATTGGCTGCTCTGCTGGAGTAGATTTAGAAGTGAGGTTGGCTGATTGCTAGGAGACGAATAACTTAGATCGTACAGATCTCAGGCTTAAATGCGGTCCACTTTCCAATTGGTGGAATTGTAGGCACAGCTGAAAGATAAGAGGATGTCAGGAAAAAAAATAAAAAAATGGAAGTGATGCCGGTAGAGGCGAGGTTAAGCCTCGGAGTCGTGGAGCGTGTGTGGCTGGTTGAGCAGAGAGCAGCGGCCACAATGAAGCCTGGAGCTCGGCGGTGGTGTCTGGCGGAGAAGGAGCGATCCTGGTGCCGGCAGATTGGCCGGAGAACCGAAAAATCCCCAGTATAGGTCTTTTAAATGGGAGAGGCTGAGTCGGAGATATAATGGCAAAAGGTGCAAACCGAATGCTGATAAACCATCGATGGATAGAGGCAAGTCAGCTGTATTGATATCATGGTGTTGATTAACTTGAGTGCGCTCCACCTGTGTTAATTAGGCTAAGTATCTGACGCGCTCCTCCCAAACCTTGTTAATAAAATGTAATTTGATGAAAAAAGATGAAATGTAGTTGCAATAAATGAGTTAAAAATCCGGCACGGTTTGATATTTAGCTGACCAATCAGCAGAAAGGGGCGTTTAATTCCCGCCCACATGTAGAAATTGAATATTCAAGCTGTTTATTCATTTTTCTACCCCTGAATGAAAAACCAAAATTTAAACGGAATTCTCTTTTTTTCATTTTTTTGGAGAGAAAAAAAAGGAGCCGTTTTCTCATTTTTCTACTTTCAATATTAAATAAAAAAACCAATGAACGAATGACACACTGATTTAAATGATTGCTGATCAGATGACACTAAAGTACAAACCCAATTCCAAAAAAGTTGGGACACTGTACAAATTGTGAGTAAAAAGGAATGGAATAATTTACAAATCTCATAAACTTATATTTTTTCCAAATAAATGAGCCACTCGCCAATCAGGTTAGCACCTGCTCACAGCAGACTCATCTTTTCAGACTCATTCATCGCTCTTCTCTCATCTTTTCATGCCACTTATTTAGCTTGAATGCTTGAGTTGTCATGTCAGGATGCTGATAAGTTTAATAACTAATGATCAGGAACGCAGGGATTAAAGTTTTCCGTCGCTACCACGGATTTCCATCAGTTCATAAAGACTTCACTTGCTTCTGTCACTTGCTTCATTCCTGAATGATTCAGCTGTTTGAATTAATCAATTGAGTGAATGATTCAGTGATCAAATCAGTGACTTGCCGCCATTTGCTGCCGGATTTACTTTCATTTTTAGCGTATCATTTCAGTTATTTAAATCATTTAGTATTTCTGTATTCAAAATTTTATATTTAAAACATTAATTTCCACATGAATTTAATAATTTAATTGCACTCAAGCCACCTCTGAGCCTCATTAAACATCTGAAAATGTACCGACAAGCCACTTTTGTGTTCTTCTGTGCCACCTCTGTAGTACAAATTAATTTATTAATACTAATTTCATATGATTGGTAACTTATTTGTCTTATTCTACTTCTTATTACTGCGAGTGAGGCCCTGTCCACACGAACACGGGTATTTTTTTAAACCGCAGCTTTTTCTACGTGGTTTGGCCGTTCATCCACACGCAAACGCAGCACCAGGTCACTGAAACCAAACATTTTTGAAAACGCCTGCCAGGGTGAACATTTTCAAAAACTCCGGTTGCAGTGTTATCGAAATACCCATGTATGTGTGGACATGGCCTGAGTTCTCAAGACTCAAAAGCACGTGCAAATGATACGTTCCGTCATCGTGTTATAAGCGAGGAACCTGCGGGAATGAGTAGAATTATTATTAATAGCCACAATCCTGCGCCGAAATTCAAGTTCTGCTCTGTGTTCTCTGCTAATAATGATGCAAGCGGCGTTATGTTGTCAGTGAGAAGGGGATGATTTTTGGTGTGCCGGCAGAACAACAACAATGCGCTACACGTTTCTTTTCCCCACATTTTTTCCAATTGATGGAAATCTGTCGTAGCGACGGAAAACTTTAATCCCTGCAAAAACTCTTTTGCAGATGGACTGCAAGCGCCACTCTCAGGTGACTTCATATTGGTGGGCTGTTACACAGAGTTCATCAAAGTGTAGCAAGACTGATGTCTCCTCCAAGGGTCTGGCGTCTGATGTGGCCGCACATAATGTCTTCACACGTCCAGGTTAGAAAATCACAGGGAAACTATCACTCTCCAGAAGGGTTGCCAGAGTTAACTCATTCTTCTCTCAGCTCACCATCTCATCCTCATTGCTCTGCCTTGTGCTTTTTTCTCAAGCAGAACCTGTTGCTAATTTGACAAATTTAGGAGTGCATGAAGTACTTTAATGATAAAATGAATTTTTTTCCCCCTTAAAGGTGCAGTATGTCATATTGACAGCTAGTGGTTGAAATGAGTACTGCAGTCCACATTCAAAATACGCATGCAGGAGTTGAAATTTTAATTTTACAACAAGTATCCGATTCCAGAATTCCCAACCTATCCTCCACTACAAGAACATACCTATTATTATGAGAGTTTACTGGCAGTTCTGGAATATCATATCAGCAGCCACTCACTGGAATCAGACAGAGAGCCATGCATAGGGACCCAAAAATTTGGGACAGGATTTTGACATGCATATAACTATATATATGGCCAATAACATACCTTTCGTGCCATTGAACCATCAACACTGAAGAGATGCGCTGATAAAGGTCCACTGTGCAAATGTCCTTTTTTTTTGCAAGAAGAAAAAAAACTACATAAATAACAGTTGTCTTAGTAAAACATTCATTCTGTCACAGTCAGGAGCAGCGCAGTTGCCAGGAAAAGACCAAAAACAGTAATGATAGTTGTAATAAAATACATACATACAAGAGGAAAGCAACATAAAATAACAAATATATAATTAAATTAAACCGTTGAAGGCACCCAGTAACATCTATGTTCATCTCATTCAATGTAATGCCACACAGTCCGTTCTTCAACGTCCAACTTAAACTGTCTCCCAAGTGGGAGAGAAAAGGGTCCAGAGTTTTGTAAAACTGAAATGGCCTGTCTTTAAGGAAGAAACTCAAGGCTTCCAATGGCATGATGTCCAATACACTCTTAGTCCACTGTGTCTTTGCTGGCAGTTTTTCAGAAATCCACTGCAGCATCTGGCAGTAAATAATACAGTTTTGATGAGCTGGACCTTGGAAGAAGATCTCCAGGTGTTATATGAGAGAATCCATACAATACAGACCAGTGGGTCCTGAGAGATTCCCAATATGTTGTTCATTTCTTGAAAACATCCGACCAGAATGCCTTAATATGAGAACAGTCAAAAATGCAATGAAAATATGTGCCATCCTCCATTTTACATTTAACACAGGTCTTGTCCTCTCATTTAAAAGTAAGCAACTTTATAACCCAACAAACAACATTAACAATACAATAGTATTCTACCCATGATGGTCTCAGTGTTTGAGAAGCCTTTTTCAACTTCCACCTAACAGAATTAGATGAACCCTCCATCCAGGACACAGCTTCATTTCTCTGAAGTTGATACACGCATACAGTACATATATAATATATATGACATCAGTGGGTCAAGTGACTCATATTGAGCTTTAGGCTCTGTAGCATCCACAGATTCACTGGGGATCTCTTCTGCCAGGACAGTGATATAGCTGACCTCTGCACAATCACAATCTGTAATTCAGTTCAGTTGAAGTTTTATTTGTAGAGTGCTTTTCACAATACATGTTTCAAAGCAGCTTTACAGAAAACAGTTGTTTCAATGTTACGATCATGAAGTGTTCTGTTATCAGCCAGATATGAGTCTATCAAAGCAAAGTCCATAAAGCAGTAATATCCAGCGGTGGTATAATATACATGTAATTTGGTTAGTTAACATCATGGATTCATGTAAGCAGACACACTGAACATTTTAGGCTGCAATTACAACATAAGGATAATTGATAGTTTTGTATGATATCCAAAGTTGTGTCATTGGAAATCTTTGCAAAGGCTGGATCCAAACTTGCTATAGGCCTGGATGATTTCTGTGTGCCAGCTGCTTCTGTTCTGTTTTACCTAAAGCTTTATGCAATGTTTTTTATTACTATAATACTAAATTAAAATAAAATGTTAAAGGCCTAAATGTTTAATCTTATATTTAATCTTGTGTGTGTGTGTGTGTGTG
>NW_015507236.1:0-45853 GCF_001515645.1 Sinocyclocheilus grahami
TTAGAGCGTCTTCTCATCACTCACTAAACATGCTGTAGAAATATCGTCTGCTTCCCTCTGAGAGTGCTGCAAGGCACGTGTTACAGTGCTGTCTGGCATTTGGGGAGCGCTACGTACATGACATGGTATGCGTTGCAGTCTGTGTTTGATGTTACTGTCTGGAGCATCTCTGCAGTCAAGCTGGGGAGGAGAGGAACCAGTTTCACCGTGAACCAGGAAACCCAGTCGTGGCTCAGGAAGTCGGCAAAGTGAAGACTGATGATGGTGAAGGTTCGATTCATCATGATGTCCCTCACCACAGGATTGATTTCCAAATCCTAGAGGAAAGTGTAAAAAGAAATAAGATTAAGCTGTCTTGTTTTCATGAACTAATCTGCAGCTATACTCAGCTGTACAATCTTATATTCTTCCAAAACCCTTCAGAGTTTTACTGTCTTTCTTTCATGTAAATTACACCCTCAATCATTCAGCAAATTTTCAGGAATTTTGTGTCATGTGTTAGAACATTACTTTTCTTTGTCTAATTATTGACAACCAGTGGTAAGTTGAGGTATATGGTGTTACTTATACAGTGAAAGTACTGTAGAAAGAAGTTGCACAATAAAGCTGTGCTATACAGATACTGAACAGTTCATAAATGTTTTTTTTTCTCCATACTGATTGAATAGTATTCAAATACTAAAAATACTTGGCACTGAACAAGTTCATATTTTGCCAATGTGACAATTTTTTTGTTTTTGTTTTAAATAAATAAATAATAAATAACTTCCTCACGCAGATAGGCCAACTAGGATTGGTTTCTATCAGTGGATCTGAAAGACACTTACTTACACATTCAGATAGCCTGCCATCACAGACTGTTATTGAGATTCGCATTTGAGGGTGTGGCCTAACACTACACAGTCCAGCGGACTGTCTCTGGCCCCACGCAAATTTACAAAGTGCATAGACGTGGTTCTTTCCCCTCTGAGGCAGATGGGAATCCGCATTCTGAATTACCTTGACAACTGGCTGGTGTTAGTCAGATCAGAACAGGAATTCACTGCTCACAGGTCACTGCTGCTCAGCTATCTGGAGCAGAGTATGTGAGCGGAGCGCGGAGTGGAGCAGTGTGATTTTGAATGGAGCGAGGAGTGGATTTTTTAAAAGTCGGAGTGTCATGGTTTTCACTCGCTCCAAGAGCGCTCCACCACCGCTCCATCACGAGTGCAATTAATTCCAACGGCCCGTCATATAACTGCATATTTAGCAAGAATTCACATGTTAAATATATTTAGCTAGCTTGATAGGGATCACTCAAATCAGAAAGAATGTGAAGGCTATGATGACGGCAATGGACATGAGCGGGAAGTTATAGTTCTCAAGGAATCTGTTTGTTCCTTCTAGATACTGAAAATTTTCAGCTGAAAGCATGATTTAAACAAGTACTATAACACGCAATCGCTCTCTTAATAGTGCATTCAAACAAATGTAATCTTACAGTGCTACATCTGTATCCGATTTTGAATGAGCAGAAATCTGTAAGAAATGCATCGATCCGTATGTAACATATCTGATGTAAACGTTATTTTCATCACAAACAAAATTTTCATCGCAAAAAGCAGCAATTATACCTTTTAATGTTATTAGCTTGTCATGTGGTAGGAAAAACGTTTGCACACTAGTGTTCCAATAAGCCACTTTTAAATTCTCCTGTTATTTTATTTATTTTATATTTAATATGTTATGAACAGAACTGTGATATTTCAAACAAACTGAAATACTTTAGCCGCGGAGTGAAGGGTGAAGGCGGAGCGGTGTTTCTGATTTCAGTGAGCGCGGAGTGGAGCGGGAGCAGGAAATGGTGAACCCGGAGTGGAGCTGGAGCGGAGTGATTTTTAAATGAGCGCGGAGGGGAAATTGTTGACGCTTCACTCCGCTCACATACTCTGATCTGGAGCAAATCAAATTTGGTTGAAAATCAATTTAGCCAAGAGCTGTTTCTCTCCCAGACAGAGAGTGGTCTTTCTGGGGGCGATTATCGATTCAGCCCAAATGCAGGTTTGGATTATTCTGAAATGTTCCCTGACTAATCAGCGATTGGTGGCATCTTTCAAATTAGGGACTTCATGTCCCCTCAGGGCTTTCCAGAGGATGCTCGGCCTCATGTCAGCCACCACCTCTGTGATTCTTTTGGGCCTGCTCAACATGCCGCCCCTCCAATTTTGGCTCAAAGCCCATGTCCCATCCCATACATGGTGCCTGGGCCAGTTTTATGTCAGGGTATCCCACTGCTGCATCAGAACCCTGGTCCCTTTGAAAACGTCTCGCCTGTTTCAATCAGGTGTCCCATTGGAACTGACCTCCAGACGGAAGGTGGTCATGATAGATGCCTCTAACCCTGGTTGGGGTGCTCTGCATGAGGGAAAACTGGTGTTCAGCTCCTGGTCAGAACTGGAGGGACGCCTGCACATCAACTGCCTCGAAATGATGGCAGTCTGTTTAGTCCTATAAACCTTCCTACCGGCCTTAAGGGGGCACAAAATTCTGGCCCGTTCAGACAACATGATGTTGGTAGACTACACCAATCACCAAGGTGGTCTCAGGTGTCACTCTCCCTTCAAGGGTTGGCTTGTTTCCTGCTGTTATGGACACAAGGCAAACTCCTCGTGTCTCCAGGAGAATGGAGACTACATCCCCAGATGTTTCAAATGATCTGGGCTGCGTTTCCCAAAAGCATCGTAAGCCTAAGTTGATCGTAACTCCATTGGTTTCTGGGTCTAAGATGTACTTAAGCTTACTATGCTTTTGGGAAATGCAGCCCTGGCCGGTCTTAGGCGAGGCAGAGGTGGACCTCTTCGCCTTACAAGACAACTCTCACTGGCCAATTTATTTTTCCAGACAGCAAGGAAAAATAAATTGAGCCCAGCACTTGCCTGTACACCTTCCCCCCTATTGCCCTGCTGCCTCAGGTCATCAGACTGATCAGGGAAGTCAAATTCTCAGTCCTTCTGGTGGCCCCACTCTGGAGGAACCAAGTATAGTTCCCCAAGTTGATTTAGCTGTCATCAACAGCCCTTTGGCCAATACCACTGGGGAAAGACCTCCTCTCGCAAGTGAATGGCATGATTTGGCACCCCAGGCCAGAGCTGTGGAGCCTTCATGTTTGGCCCCTTGACGGGAGCCTTTGCAGCTCCCTGTGAGTGTGACTAATACCATTTTAGAGTCTAGAGCACCGTCTACAAGATGCCTTTATGGCCAGAAATGATTGGTCTTTTCTGATTGGTGTACAACATACAGCCTGGACCCATCCTTGTGTGACAAATTCCACGTGTTAACCTTTCTCCAAGACCTACTGGACAAGGGGTGCACCCCGTCCATGCTCAAAGTCTATGTGGTAGCTATCGCAGCGAATCATTCCCTTGAAGCTGGCCACTCAGTCGGCAAAAATTACCTAGTCGTTAAGTTTCTGAGTGGAGCTCGAGATTGAATCTGCCTCATCCTCACACTGTGTTGACTTGGGACTTGTCCATATTCCTTAGAGCCCTACAGGGCCCTCCCTTTGAGCCGCTTCAGTCGGCTGATCTGCGGCCCATGTTGCTTAAGATCGCCCTCCTTTTGGCATTAGCTTCTGTCAAGCGAGTGGGTGACTTGCAGGTGCTGTCAGTCAGTGCTTCCTGTCTTGAGTTTGGGCCTAACGACTGTAAAGTCGTCCTCAAGTCAAGACATGGCTACATGCCGAAAGTACTCTCGTTCAGACCTCAAGTTATCACTCTTCTAGTGCAGATGGTGAACAGGATCCCAATGTACTCTGCCCAGTGCAGGCTCTCAGAGTCTATGTTGAGTGCTCTGGTCTTTTCAGTCATTCAGAGCAGCTCTTTGTATGTTTCGGAGGCCTCTCCAAGGGGCTGCCGGTCACGAAGCAGAGACTATATCGCTGGATAGTAGATGCTATAGGCTTGGCTTATGCCTCAGTAGGCTTGCAGTGCCCTATAGATGTGAGAGCCCACTCAACCAGAGGAATGGCCTCCTCCTGGGAATGGTCCAGAGGGATTTCTATTGGTGAGATTTGTGCAGCCACCGGCTGGTCGTCGCCATCTACCTTTGCCGGATTCTATAACTGTCTGTCTGCTTAAAGGGTTAGTTCACCAAAAATGAAAATTAGGCTGCATTTTACTCACCCACGAGGCATTCTAAGTGTATATGACTTTCTTCTTTCAGACGAATCCAGTCGGAGTTATAATAAAAATGGTCTTTGATCATTCAAACTGTTTAATGCCACTCAGCGGATGTTGCGTTGCTTCAGTCCAAAAGAACTTAAATAAAAATCACCCATCCATTAAAAAAAAGTGTCTCACACGGCTCCGGGGGGTGAACAAAGGCCTTCTGTAGTGAATCGATGCATTTTTGTAAGAAAAATATCCATATTCAAAACTTAATAATCACTTGAATCTAGCTTGCACTCACTGTTGTAAACAAGTAAATAGAATAGAAAAAAAGAGTAAGCTAGTGTTTGTTGTTGTTTAAAAAAAAAAAAAAAGATAAATAAAGTAGAATTAAAATAGAATAGAAAGTGCTAGAGTTAGAGGGTCAAATAAAGATGGAGCAGATGTTTTTTTAGTCGTTTCTTGAAGATGGTTAAGGACTCAGCTGCTGGGATTGAGTTGGGCAGGTCATTCCACCAGGAGGGAACAGTTAATGAAAAAGTCTGTGAAAGTGATTTTGTGCCTTTTTGAGATGGCATAATAATGCATCGTTCACTTGCAGAATGCAAGCTTCTAGAGGGCACATATCTCTGAAGTAATGAATTTAGGTAAATGGGTGCAGAGCCAGGATTATAATTATTATAATTAGGGTTATATCTAAACTGTGCAGAATTGTGGCCCTCCAGGAACTCAGTTTGACACCCTTGGCCTATCCCATTTTTGCCTCTCTCCCACTGTAATGTAACAAAGTAATTTTTACTCTGAGTAAATTTTAAACTAGCTACTTTTTACTTTTACTTGAGTAGATTTTTAGACTGGTACTTTTACTTGTACTTAAGTAAAAATGTAATTAATGCAATGGTACTTTTACTTGAGTAGAATATTTTCATACTCTTTCCACCTCTGATAGTATATGTATGCTTACTGTGTTTATTTATTATGTATATATAAATACGCACATATACAGTATATATTTTGAAAATATTTACATGTATATACATTTATATATTTATATTATTATATTTTATATTATATATAAATATATTTAATATATTGGGGAAGTCGTGGCCTAATGGTTAGAGAGTCGAACTCATAACCCAAAGGTTGCAGGTTCAAGTCTCGTACCGGCAGGGATTGTAGGTGGGGGTAGTGAATGTACAGCGCTCTCTCCCACCTTCAATACCACAACTGAGATTAGGGTTAGGCGACACCTCACACACCTGCAATTTGCATGCCTATTTAACCTTTTGCTTCCGCACCTGAATGAATGGAAGCATTCATTACGGCAAATATGTAGAAGACGGGACCCACTTTGAAATGGCAACATAGATTGGTTCAATTGCAGGTGAGTGGCAATTCAACAATATCCAATGAACAATGAGGTTATTGTTTTGCTGCCCGTCTTGACTGGTGGACTGGCGTATAGGGGATGTTACAGTTATGGAGGCCCCTCCTCAAAATCTGAGGCCCTAGGCAAGTGCCTGCTCTGCCTATAGCTAGCGACTGCCCTGGTTGTCACGATACTGGTATTTCTAATTTCAATACAACACCTTGAAAAATAGGATATTCCATACCATTTTCGACACCATAGGGAAACACTGCCACAACAAGAACATAAAATTTTAGATTTTTACTGAAAGACAAATATAAAAAGGCTAGAACTTTACAATGAGATATATTTTTACATTCATGAAAACTTCTTAAGGTGGTAAAACACTGGAGAAAACCTATTGATTTTCCTAGAGATACTTCAGATTTCTTCAGAGAGAAGTATTGTTTTTACCATTTTTACCCAGAATAGGGTGGTGTGAACATTATGAAGTGCTAAACTCATGTAATGTATGTTTCATCCATACTGTAAGCCAGAGGGTGCCATTGGACAGAAACTCTAAATATGTCTAGTAGAAGTAATAGAACTGATGACGCTCCAGGAAATCCCTAATATGGACAAAGGCATCCGGCTGACTGAATAAAAAAAAGATAGAAATGCTTGAACTGATATCAGCTGGTATCAGTTTATCAAGACTGTGAGAAGAAGAGTATTGAAACTGTTTTAGATATTTCAGTATCAATAAGTATCAGAAAACCTATATTTTTGACAACACTAGTTTCAGCATTGGTGACTCATAAAAATGCTGTTTCAACCTTATGTAAGTCACAATTATAGACAAACACAAACTGACCAAACACTAATGGGATTCAATTAAGGACATGAGATTGAAAGTGTGGGTTGCACCAGTCCTTTATATAAAGGTACACAAAGTTTGATTACTGACATATCTGGTCTTCTCAAGATGGACTGGCTAGTGTGACCCATGTTTTGATCCCAAAACCTTCACAGGACCTCAAAGGTACTACAGGACCCTGGCTGTTCATGAACCCACAATATGAGCAGGGGCGTCGCTAGTGGGGGGAAAAGGGTGAAAGAGTGCATAGGGCCCAGAGGTCTGGGGGGCCCGCGATCGCATACTGGCCATCGGGAGCACCGGGACATTCCATTCAAGTAGTGGGCAGATTGGCGAAACGAGGTAGACCTCCCCGATATTAGGCGCTGTTTAAATTACAGTGCATGCGAAATCGCAAAAAGCAAATACTCCAAAAGCCGTGCGCCGTGCTTCTGCCACAATTTACAAATAATAAACAGCGCAACTCACTTGATCCATTCAGATGTGACACAGAATTGTTATACTGTCGTGTGATATGAGAACATTAAAGGTTCTGTTGTGATGCTGGCTGAAAACAGCCACGACAATGAAGTATAATGGAAAACACCAATAGGCTTGTCAATTCAGCACCATAGCAATTTAACTTGAAGTTATTAACACTGTACAAATAGCCTATGTGTTGGCAGAAATGTATTTATCATAAATGTTACTGTTATTACATATTGGGGAATATTTTAATTTCATAGAAGCTGTTTTGTAGTTTCTTCATGTTTAGTTTTTTAACTACAAATTTGATGGTTTATTATTACTTATTAAAACCATATAACCCTGGTAATGAGGACCATGGTTTTACTTCTTGTGACCACCATCCTACTAATACTATCGTCAGCTAAACTCTGGATTCTAAACAAGAACTTCTTTTTAGATGTTAGGTTCTAATGAATTTTAATTGAAGTAAAATGTTAATTAAATAAGGGCCTGATTAAAGATAATATCAGTGTCTTATATAAATTAGGTGCTTATTATTTACAAATAATAAAAATTTTAAAGGGAGATTCACCCAAAAATTTTAATTGGGTCCCACTTTATATTAAGTGGCCTTAACTACTATGTACTTACATCAAAAATAAGTACAATGTACTTATTGTGTTTATATTGTATTGCAAAACACGTTTGCTGCTATTGAGGAGGGATATGGGTAAGGTTAGGGACAGGTTTGGTGGTACGGGTAGGATTAAGGGTGGGTTAAGGTGTAAGGGATGGGTCAACAGTGTAATTATAATTGTAATTACAGAAATTAATTACAGATGTAATTACATGCAGGTATTTTTTAAATATAAGTACAATGTACCAAATGATTAATTAAAATGTAAGTACATAGTAGTTAAGGCCACTTAATATAAAGTGGGACTGAAAATTTTCATCATTTAGGCCTACTCAACATGATGTCATTCCAAACCTGTATGAATTTCATTCTTCTGTGGAACATAATTTGAGAAATTCAAGAAATGTTTGTCCATACAGTAGAGATCAAGGGTAACCATAATGGTTTGGTAACATTCTACAAAATCCTCTTTTGTGTTCAACAGAAGAAAGTCATTTGGAAAGTCTATCAGTCTATCAAAGTAATATCTATCATTAATTGTTTCTGTTCTGTTTTATTTATTCATTTATTTACTTCAATTGAAGGCCCTATGACCCATCAAGGGGGAACTTGTGGGAACGTTATTTTACATTTTAAGATCGCAACTCATCGTGATTTTGAGGGGGCCCCATAGCAAATTCAGTGCACAGGGCCCTGAATATGAGACCCTGTCTATGAATGTAGAAAAATCTGAATTGTTGCTTCTCTCTTTAAGAGCATCCTTATGGGCAATCCTGAAAGAAAACACTGAACAAGAATAGTGTTCATGAAAGGACAATATGAAAGAAACCAAATAATTATTTTTGTTACCTCATATTGAATTAGTGTCCAGAAAAACTCATCAGTGCCCTGGAAAGCATCACCTTCTTCTAGACGGTCAAAAATTATGTTGATCATATTCTCACTGTTCAGCGCTCCAGAGGTCACAGTCAACTCTGCTAGTTGAGATGGACTCAATAACCCTAACAAATCAAACTACAAAATAGACAAGTCGTTAGCTGGAGTTTATTTGTATCATAACAGTTGTTAGATCATTACTTTCAGAACTCAACTCACCTCAGTGAAATGGCTGTTGAGTGTTTGCAGCTGACTGAGAGATGCATATTTAGAGAAGATCCCAAAATTCCTCTGCAGCCATTCATTGTGATTGGTGATGTTTGTATGGCAACCTGGATCTGAAATTGAATATTTGGCACCCGTGACTTCCAATCCTCCATAAAAAATCCTTTCAATACATTTGTCAGTTAATGTCTGAGTACCTGCTGTATCTGTTCTGGACAGGTAAGAGTGAATGAGATGCGTGAAGATCAGCTTCTGCTGCCTGTCTGTGATCAGCGATTCCTCTCTGCTGAGAACTTCCACACTGTCCATTCAGAAAAGAACATTGCTGTACTAGCACTCATGGTATTAAAGTGAAATATTTCAATGTGAATATATGTATTTTTGTGTTGTTTCAGGTAATTTCATGTACATGACTTGGAAGGCCCCACAGGTGAAGTTCATCCAGCTCAGTTGTGTCACAAACTCCTCATTCATATAAGGCAGAAGAGGCAGAAGCTTCAAATACAGCCAGTTCTCAACAAATGCTTGATCGTGGATGGTTGTTTCAGTGAGATCATCCAAAGAAGCGAAGAGATCAGCCACACTGTCATTTGTCTGTGAGTCCTGTAAAAGACAGAAAACTGTGACTCATCGAACAGCTCCACAGAGAAATCCAGCTCTGATTTGCTTATATGTCTGAGCTGAATTGTTATCACCGGAGACGTTTCCGTCACTCATCAGAGTCAAGTCTAATTTCCCTTCACTGATTTATCCTATTACTGATTTAAAGGTCAAATATGCTGCTGATTTGTTTCATTAACATGAACAAGGCTTTGTATATATTACTGTCAACAGCTGTTTGGGCTGGCATTTTAGGCTCAGTCCTTTTGTGAGCTGATGGCCTTACCACTGAGGTTGTGTGGTTCACCTCCGCCGAGTCGTATGTTTGCATCGACACATTGACAGTCCTGTTTGGGAGCAAGAGAAATCACTTTTTAAAATGCAGTGAACTTAGCAGAGTGGGCATCATCATAAAGCTGTCCGGACAGATGAACTATTCTGACCTGTTCTGTGACTCAGCCTGCTGAATCTCTGCTGGAAAAGAGAATGAACAGTAGCAGAAAGCTCAGCTTCAACAGCTACAGTACTCTTTTGAAGTATTAATATTAAATATACATTTAATGGGATAAATATAACTGTGTTTGAACTTACCATTAAAATGATTTGTGACATACTGATGAAAAAACAAAACACAACAATTATTCAGAGGCGAGTCCAGCATATTCAGAACAATGGTGCATCATCCAAAATATTATCAGGAGAAATAAGTGAAATAGTTGTAAACACTTTCTATTTGAAATGATACTGTACAGAATTAGAAATAAAAAAAGCCCCAGCACCGGTAGACCTACGCCAAGCGTCATCGGATTTTTGCAGAAATAAGGGGGAAAAAAAGTGTTATCTTTTTTTTTTCTGAAAAGGTGTTGTGTAAAACACACAATAAATTATTGTATATAAATGTATGTTTTAAAAATAAAAATGAAAAATTGTTTAAAATGATTTTGTAAATGATATTGTGTAAAATTAGACAGAAGCAACTGAGACAAAGGCCAAAAGATCCATAGAAGAACTGTGGTGATTCTACAAGATGCTGGAACAATCAATCTAGTAACTACCTTACAAACTGTGGGCAAGTGTACCAAGGAAAAAGAGTGGTCACACTAAATGGTGATTTAGTTCACATTAGTTAAATAACATTTTAAAAAAAACATTGCACTATTAAAAAATAATAATAAATCTTCACTTCACTGCAATTTTCAAGTACCTAAATCTTCTCACAGTGCTGCAGCTTGCAAGTTGGTTGTTCCAGCATCATGGAGAAGTTTTCAGAGTTTCATGATTTAGACCTGGGGTTCCCAGTCCTGTTTGTGGAGATCTAACTCTGACCCAACACAACTGTATATAATTATCAAGTGCTCCTGAAGATCTTAATGAGCTGCTTCAGATGTGTTTGATGAGGGTTGGAGCTGAACTATGCAGGAACAGGATTGGGCAGCCCTGATTTAGACTCTCTTGTATGCATTTGCTCTACTTACCTGTCCGTGCAGTACTGACGTAAAGTAGCCTAAGGATAAGATCAAATAAATCTATTAAATTCACTTCACTTATGCCTTTAGGTTAATGCTGACCAACAGAAGGCTGTACGTCTTATGCAGACGATGCTAGCAGTGTATCAAGCCCATCAGGCACGGCTCAGGCAAAGAGAAGGACCTGATTTCTAAGCAATACTGAATTCTTTCTCAGACTCATTGATGTACTTTGCTGGTACATCTTTGATGCACGCAAATCCATATTTAGAGCAGGGTTTGTAAAAATAGATGCTGACATTCAAGCTTGGGAAAGCTCAGGGCAGTTCTGCTTCAGCTTTATATAATTTTACCTAACAAGAGCAATTAAAATCACAGTAGGTTTAGGTTATGTTAAACAAATGAGCCAACTGCCTACAAATAGTTTCCCCATCACACCAGCCATTTCTCTTCAGGTCTGTGATTAGATAGTGATTACATCCTCACTGTGGCATGATTTTTGTATTTCATATAAACGTCCTATAACGAAATGCAACACAGCGGGGTGGACCGCATTCCAATGCATGAATGTTTTTAATTCTGGCATGAATTTACCTTTTCATTCTTTGAAACAATGAGATAAGCAGCATTACAAAATATTTCTACCAGCAACTAATGAAAAGCATGTCATGGTGCCTTTATTTAGCTATTTTCGATATACATGTTGCCCCTTGGTAATATTATTAGAAAATACGGGATTAGTTTCCACTGTTATGCTGATGATACTCAACTATATATCTCAACAAGACCAGATGAAACTTCTAAATTATCTAAGCTAACAGAAGCTTCAGTCTGGATCCAGAACACCTGAGAAGAGATGATGCAAGCCCTCAGAGGACCTCAGATGATGCCAACCCTGAAACAACTTACAGAACTACCAGTTTGCTTAATCGCAACGTTTAATCGCAATCGCAACGTTTAATCGCAACATATAATCATTGCAGTTAATAGTGTTCACTGTCTGTTTGATTACGTGTTATTTGTAACTAACTGCATGATTCTTACCGTACATTTCTGCCATATGGACATCAACTTGAGATAGTCACCACTAACCTACTCCTAAATATAAAGTAGAAACTTAATATTTTCTTGCTTTGCAACGATTTGTATCGTGAAAAGCGCTATACAAATAAACTTGAATTTTTGAAAATAAAACTCAAACGTGGCATGAATTCTGTAAAAATCTTAATTTCTGGGTAAACTGCTCCTGTAATTGGAAGTCTCTGCCAATGAGCGCGACTACATGAGACTCTGACAAAGCCAAAATATTTCAAAATTAATTATACTTGAGTATGTTCTTTGCTTACGGTTTGTTACTTTTTGAGGATTTGTCTTCCTTGTTAGTTTTTAGACATCATCTGACTTGTAATCGTGTCATACTGAATGGTCTCACAATGACATTGGCAAAGAGAGTTGCAAATTGTTCAAAGACACACCCATGAAAGGAGGAATTCATGTAGACAGACCTGTTGAACCTAATACTTTGAAACGAGATGTGAAAGCAGGCCTATAGAGGGAGCAATAACAAAACACGCCCGCCGCAGGCACTTTCAGGAGGGTCGGCAAAAAACGCCAGCAGAGAGCGCTAATGAAACCTCAGTACCAGACACATCTGTAGAGTAAAAGCAGTGAATTCCCAAGCCAGCCAAACACACCTGATAAAGGTGCAAGTGTTACATTAGCCATTTTGATGCAGCTGATCGTGTGAAGAATGCAGTTACACTCATCGTGTTGTCAACAGAAAAAGAGGAGCTTTGTCCCCGCTGCTTAATAGTGTGCTCTGCTTTCCAAACATTGAAAAATGTAATAACGCTAATGCATGCACTTTTAACCATTTAACCATCCAGCTAAATCTTTAAGTAGACTAGAGTGTATTCAAAACTCTGCTGCTCGTGTATTTCCCCATACTTGTCCTTGCCAACACATCACGCTGGTGCACTGGCCTCCCATTCATTCTAGAATTTATTTTAATATTCTAATTTTAACATATTAGGCATAAGGCATGGGCCTGCACCGGCGTATCTCTGTTATCTCATTAGTGCATGTTCTCTCTCTTCTGCCAACACTCTTCTACTTCATCAGTCTACATGTAAACTGAAGAGCACAGGTGAAAGAGCTTTTTCATTCAAAGTCCTCAAGGTATGGAATGCACTTCCCTTCGCTATTAGAAATGCATTAACTCATTTAGAAAAGCATGTTACAAATAAAATATATTATCATTATTTTTATTTTATTTATTGTTGAATTTGGTTAATTTAACGGTGGAAATCGGTTGTGCAACTTCTGAGATTAAGCTTTTTAAAATGTATCTCCTAATCCGTGAAGCAAAAAAGTAATTATTCGTGCGGTGAGCACAACAGTGCCGTGATCACATATGACTACTAGTTTCCCCAGTGAAGATCCGATCTCAACACGACCAGTTCAAAATATCGCTTTAAAGCAGGGCTGGACTGGTAATCGGGCATACCGGGCATTTTCCCGGTGGGCTGACGCACTTAAGGGGCCGAAAGAATGTTTTGTTTTTTTTGCCAAGAACCATCACGCAGGGACAGCGAGCAGCCAGTGGCCCATTGGTTTGTCTCCTGTATTGACAGCATAAACCACCCAATCACAATGCGCTATAGTCGGATAAATATACGATTTTGCCCGGGCTATATAAATACCCCATCATCCCAACTTCTTCCTCATCGGCTTTTCCCACGTTTTCACAGCAGCTTTATCAAGAACAGGCTTGCTCTGCGGTGAGTGATGCGGGCCACAGAGCCAGAGAGGAGGAGGAGAGGAGAGTAGTTCAATCTGTAAAGTGCTTGATAGGGACTCGCAGCGGAGGCAGACATCTAACCTATCCTAATGTGT
Organism: Sinocyclocheilus grahami; assembly: GCF_001515645.1. Classification (NCBI taxonomy): domain Eukaryota; kingdom Metazoa; phylum Chordata; class Actinopteri; order Cypriniformes; family Cyprinidae; genus Sinocyclocheilus; species Sinocyclocheilus grahami. The sequence continues at coordinate 13,517 of NW_015507236.1, forward strand.
GCGCGCGCCATGAGTGTAGAATACAAAAACACTTTTTAATAAAACGTAAATTCATCCCCCGCATAGAGGTTTCCATGGGCCAATGCGAATAAATCTAGATAAAAAAAAAAAACACAATATTGTCGGACCTGGTGTTTTATTCTTATCCAAAAAAACTAGATGTGATATGAGTGTGATAGATACATACACTATACCAGTCAAAAGTTTTTGAACAGTAAGATTTTTTTTTTTTAAAGAATTCTCTTCTGCTCACAAAGCCTACATTTATTTGATCCAAAATACAGCAAAAACAGTAATATTGTGAAATATTTTTACTATTTAAAATAACTGTAATTTATTTCTGTGATCAAAGCTGTATTTTCAGCATCATTAGGAAGAAAATGAGCAGCAGATCAGCATATTATACTGATTTCTGAAGATCATGTGACACTGAAGACTGGAGGAATGATGCTGAAAATACAGCTGCACATCACAGAAATACATTACAGTTTAACAGATATTCTCATAGAAAACAGTTATTTTAAAAAATAAAAATATTTCATATTACTGCTTTTGCTGTATTTTAGATCAAATAAATGCAGGCTTGATGAGCAGAAGAGACTTCTTTAAAAAATATTAAAGAAAAACTGTTATGTATGTCATATATATATATATACCGTATATATAGAAGTGGTTGTGGTGGGCCACCTGGACCAAGAAATGCCAGGCCGTTTTTTGTCCCAGTCCTGCCCTGCTTTAAAGTAACAAACATCAAGTGCGTACAGAAGTACCGGCGGATTGGCGCTGAAAGTGTGTGTTTACAGAAGCTTTAGCAGACAGACACCTGTGCACGAGAACCGCGCCCTGATGACTGGACGAATTTAATTCTGTAACTTACGCATCCCCCTTGTTTTAATTTTGTGTAAATGAGTTTACGTGGCGCATGCGGACACTCCCTCTGTCACTGCTTCTAAAAATAACGCTAGGAGGAGAGGAACACAACGCGTGTCAGGTGTGCGTCGGGAGACACGCGAGAACCAATGAGATTCATGCATTTTATTATGGCGCTCCCTGCAGGCACAAGTTCATTTCACTTGACAAAATACATTGATTTGGAATAGCTACTCATCAAACATATTAGAGAAGTTTGAGGTACAATGACATACTACACTTCAGTAAATAAATATTTATCACCACTTTAATCCTAATTTACTCTAATCATCATAGTTGCAATGTAACTTTCCACTGCATTTCTGCGAACGGCCGTGTGTGAATCACACATGTGTGAATTGTGAGATAAAAAGTCACAATTACCTTTTGTTATTTTTTATTCAGTGGCGAAAACGGGCTTCCATACACATTGGACTAATTAAACTAAATAAAATAATGCAGGGGCCTAAACTCCTTTCAGCTTCTTTATCTGATTTGAACTTCTTTAAGTACAACGGGGCGAATCGACACAGACCGCACACCCAATAAACTGCAGACGTGTTTTTGTAGCGCAAAACCCAGAAACGAGTTGCATTTTAGCAGGTCTTGTTCCATTGTCCTGAAGTCAATGGGATTTTGAAGTGGTTTTTAGTTAAATGCCTATAAAATAAAGCCTGTGGTGAACACAAGCGAGACTTTTTGATGTTTTATTCTGACATAAAATACACCAGTATAACCTCCTTGTGATTTTAAAAGCTTTTAATTGTCTTGAAAAGGAAGTTGCTATGAAGGGTCCAAATGGGACTACAGAGGTTGTTGGGACATTAAATCAGGCCGAACAGATAAACTCATCTACTCACTAGTCGCTTTCACAGATTAGAATCACGCTCATGCAAACTATTAAAACTCAAACTTTTAGAGAAAATGTTTTTAAATGAAGAATGAGAGTGTTGTCAGAAGCTTAATGGTGGCCACGATACAGTCATGTGATCGTGGTGTGGTTCACAGTTAACTTTTTATTTCTGCTGGTAGTATATAGTCTTCAAAATTCATGTTCATGTTTCGTGCAGGGCTCGAATTGAGGGGGGATGCGGGGATGGCATCCCCCTGGTTGAAAAAAATGACAAAAAGCATTCCCTCGGTAAAACCACCATCCCCCTTACCATCCCCTCTGGATTAATAATGTGTATCATGTAAAAATCTACTTATGATAATTCACAAACTAAATAGCAGCGATTGGCTAATCAGAACTCAGTACTGTAACAAGCTGCTCACAAGCGGCATTTTTCACGCAAAATGGTTCAAGCGCAACTTTTGAAGTTCTTTAAAAAGAAGGAAAAAAAAGATTTTTCCTTGATTATAATTTAAAGACATTCCCCGACATTATGTTATTGTGCTGTATGTGTGACGGATTTAGAGACGATAGTAGAGCTGACATTATCGAGTCCCCGACTTTGCAAAAAACAAACAAAAACATGTCTCGAGAGTCCAAAAGCATTCACTGCGCGATGAAGCCGGCTAGAATACAGTTAGAATGCCTTTGTAATTCAAGCAATGAAAGAAAACTTTAGAGACGATAGTAGAGCTGACATTATCGAGTCACCGACTTTGCAAAAAACAAACAAAAACATGTCTCGAGAGTCCAAAAGCATTCACTGCGCGATGAAGCCGGCTAGAATACAGTTAGAATGCCTTTGTAATTCAAGCAATGAAAGAAAAAAATACCCATGTATGAGTTTTTACGTTTATATATTCATTGCAAGCAATGTACTTTTCTGAATATCAGCACATGTGTGCGAGCACAAATGTGCTATACAATAGTGCATAGCAACACGGTGTTTCGTTCACTGAATGAATCAGATTGTGAACGAATCGAGTGAGCCAGTGATTCAGCAGTTCATTCAGATGGACTCACTTGTTTAGCTTCTAATTGAATCAGTCATTTTGAACGAATCGTTTGATTTGAATGATTCAATAAATCATTTATTAAAACATGGACTTGCTGCCACCTACTGGCGGTTTTATTGTCATCATTATTTATCCACGACAGTCCTAAACCAGACAAGGTGCCAGCACTACAGCACAAAAACACATTTAGCAAAATATTGACCAAAATTCCTCCATTTCAGGCACCAGAAGGACAAAAGCTTATAAATAATAGTTCATTTAATAAGGCAAAGTTTTCATTGAATAAAAACCGTTTTTAAACATACACAAATTTTGTAATCATTATGTAAAATTAGCTAAAAGAACAATACAGCAGAGTTTGTGTAACTCACCGCAGAAGAGAACAAACACGATAAGAACTTTGTTGCTGAGCAGTTTTTTCCTCGTTGTTGCCGTCATCGTCATGTCAAATCATGCTGTTTATTTCTGGAATGACACATCAGATACAGAGTCAGCATATTAGAAATCAATGACTAGCTGACATAACATGTCTTACTGTCTTAAAACCTTTCTATGTAACAATTGTCTGATGATTGTACAATATATTACTATTATACAAAGAGCCTTCATAAGTTCATAATAATTAACCTGTTGGCTGTCAGTTCCACGTCTTGAACATTGACCAGAAAATGACATTTCCAGCTTAAATTGTTCTAATTCTAGAATTCTTAAGAGCGCAGATTTAAGGCTAGTTCACCCAAAAATGTCTTTATTGTGTTTTTGGCAAATGATTGTAGAAAAATTAAAGTAAAAGGTTATATAAGGTTAAGTTTATGAAAACATACAATGAAAAATTTAAATGTATGTTTTACAAAACCTGTTGAACTCTAAAACGGCAAGAAAATCAAAACCAAAAATATGAAGTTATGTTCCAAATTTGAGGTTGATATAAAAAAGAACAAAAAAGAGCTTTCAGAAAGATTTAGTTTGAATGCAGTGCCACACTTTTCCACTAGATGACCACCAAACTCCATCAGTCACCACATACTGCAAGGGCAGCCCTATTTCCATGTATGTGACCTGAACCCATACTTTTCACAAATTTTATGAGAAATCATATTCAGAAGTATTATGGCAGTATGAGTATGTCAGTATTTGATTTGAATTCAACCTCTTACAAACACATAAGAGACATGCGGCAGGAACCCTGGACATGTGTAATAGTTCACACTGCATCACAAACAGACAATCTATCATTTTTTATTTACATTCATAAAATCTTTTGACCTTTTAAATGGATTTTACATGATTTTATATGTGCATCACTATTTAAAAATAAAGGTCAGAACTTGCTCACTGACTCTTGAATACTCTTTTTGCCCTACTCTTCAGTTTTCTTTTTAAAGAAGTTTATTCTCTTATTCATCAAGGACACATTAAATTGATCAAAAGTGCCAGTAAAGACATTAATACATAATGTAATATTACAAAATATTTCTATTTCACATAAATGCTGTTCTTTTGAACTTTCTATTCATCAGTGAATCCTGAAAAATAATCACGTTTTCCACAAAAATATCGTGCAGCACGACTGTGTTCAACATTGATAACAATCAGAAATGTTTCTGGAGCAGCAGATCAGCATATTATACTGATTTCTGAAGATCATGTGACACTGAAGACTGGAGTAATGATGCTGAAAATACAGCTGCGCATCACAGAAATACATTACAGTTTAACACATATTCACATAGAAAACAGCTGCTTTACATTCTAATAATAGTTGTATTTGTAATACAAAATAAATTCAGCTGTGGTGAACACAGTAGTCTTCATTCCAAAACATCCATAATATTACTGATCCCAAATTTTAACGTCAATGTACATGTTATAAAAATGTTTGTGTTATTTGTCAGTTGCCCAAACAACTAAAAGTGCTTCTACTTTCTGTCTGCTAAAGAAATCTCAGTGAATAAACAGCTCTTTTCTTAAAATCAAACCAAGAAAAAGTAGTCCCTATGATATATTAAATATCTGCTGATGGTCATAATCAGTTCGATTTATTTCTCCTGAACTCCTTTTATTTAAATTATGTCATATACAATTAAGCAGTGACACTAGTTAATTCATTACAAATATAATCCTGTTTGTACCCCAGATCTTTATTCTTAGGAGAGATTTGCTGCTTCTAAAGATGATATTCGCTGGAGAAGAGCTCTTACCCGTCAGCTGTGCTCGAGTGTGTGTGTGTGTGTGAGTGAGAGTCCTCTCGGAGTTCCTCAGGTGTATAGTTTGACCTGCAGGCATCATCTCATGCTTCTGTCATCTGAGTGCTGCGTCACACCCAGGAGTGATGAGTCCAGTTTCACTGACTCTGGATGGAGCGCTAGTGACCCTCTGTCAGGATCCCACTGGCCCCAGAACAGAACCGTTTTATGAAGTGAAGTAAATTGAAGGCTTGTCTAAAGTGTTGTAGGGAAACACTCAATTCAAACATTATAAATCATATATCTATATTGTTATAGGGTGAAATGTGATCGGTTCTCTGACAGGAATGACAGGAATGCAGAATTGAGCTAGAGATCAACCTGTTCTCTCTGTTTGTGCATCATGTTTTTGACATCCATCGCCTTGTTTAGGCTCATCAACTGAGTTCAAAAAACGAATCTCCTTCACAAACGCAGTCTTTGATTCTTCCACCAAATAAAGCTGATGTGATCTGCTGTAATCTATCAGAGAAAGACAAAGGCCAGATCCTCTGTGTTCAGAGAGTCGTGTGTTAACGAGGGTCTCAAGTCAGTTAAAGGAAGGCATGATGACGTAATCCTGCAGGAGATTGCTGAATGTTGTGGACAAAATGCTCTACTTTCAGCCCGTTCCACTCATTCTTTTCAAAACAGCCCCTAAACAGACTGCTATTTCATTCAGAAGGTGCAACAAATCTGAAGATACGTTTGAACCTTGCTTCGGGGCTGTCTTTCAGCCGTCAAACTGCTGTGTGTGCTGTGTACAAATATAAACAATCTACTTTTTTGATTAAAAAATAAAACTAAAAAACAGAGAAAATAAATATTTTTCTGTGCATAATACTGTGCAACTAAGCGAAAGTGTCTTGAGCTTTTAGAATGCACTGACAGAGCCAAAAGCTCTTTCTTTGTGTGCGGGGTGTGTATGTGAGAACAACAGCATATGCTTTTTTAATGATGAATATCTGTGAAGTGATTGATTGTTTTGTTTATTTAGTATTATTTTGAAGTTTCATTTATCAATGCATTACTGTTTCTAAATATAGTACTTTGTGTTTTTTTAAATGTAGAATTACGTTCCTTGTCTTGTCCTCTGAATCTTTATTGATAGGAACAGACCCCTGGCGAACGTGTGCACTGAACAGAAGCTACTGTCAATGCTGTTTTCTTGTGAGCTAATAAAAACAATGACTTGACTTTACTTGACTAATAAACATGTATGAATCATAATCCAAATCATAAATACAAACATCCGGACAGCACTGGTTAAACACACTCTAAAAACAATTCAGGGCACCTGTGACCTCAACTGCTCATTACATATCCTACATAAGTCCCATTTAGCATGTGCTGTATGTTAGCTGTTGATTTTAACTGAAATACACAAGATCCATTGTGTTATATTTGTGTAGGTTGAATTTAAAATATGAAACTACTGATTGCTTTGCTTGCTGCTTCATGTAATTGGGGTATTTCTGCTTACTGTCAGAGTCACTTTGCATTTTCATTCAGTCTGTTTGCATTTTTCCCCATTGTTTGAACAGACAAATCACATGGTGAACATGTGACATGCGTCACACCTGTCCTGATCTCACTCCGCTGGCTCCATAGCCGCTCAAATCAAATATAAACTCTGGCCTTGAAGACTGATGCTGAGTGTCCCACAGCAATACAAGTGTACTAGAGTGCTAGTGTGTGTACTAGGGTGCTAGTGTGTATACTAGAGTGCTAGTGTGTATACTAGAGTGCTAGTGTGTGTACTAGTGTGCTAGTACTAGAGTGCTAGTGTGTAAACTAGAGTGTAGGGTACTAGAGTGCTAGTGTGTATACTAGAGTGCTATTGTGTGTACTAGAGTGCTAGAGTGTATACTAGAGTGCTAGTGTGTATACTAGAGTGTAGGGTACTAGAGTGCTAGTGTGTATACTAGAGTGTAGGGTACTAGAGTGCTAGTGTGTATACTAGAGTGTAAGTGTGTGTACTAGAGTGCTAGTGTGCATACTAGAGTACTAGAGTGTAGGGTACTAGAGTACTAGTGTGTGTCCATCTCTCCAGTAGAGTAATCAATGTTTTCCAAACCCTTCACCTGCTCCACTGGAAAGAGCCTCCAAACTCCACATGAGCACAAGAAGCAGCGGTAACGCTTTAGATTACAACCCGCAACGTACTGCATAAGTAAACAGAATTTACAGCGCAACTTTTTTGTACTTATAGTGTACTTATTCAGTACCTCCGTGTAGTTATAAGGGAATAATATGATACGTTTGGGGAATAAAGGGGTAATAACCTGTTAAATGACAAATGATTTCTACTGTAAGTATTTTGAAACTAAGGGGTACCTATTCTAATATTATGTGGTAATATTTGGTAATATTATACCTAACAACAATCTTATATTTGCAAGTGATTACTTGAACATACGAACATACTTCTGTCAGGACCACTATCGTCAAAGGTGACTGACAATTAACATACAATTTGGATTGGCGGTATGGTTCTGCTCTGGGCAAGAACTCCTTTCGCATCCATGCAGTCAAGCATGGATAAGAGCAGGGAGAGCAGCAATAAGCCCCCAGGGTAAACAGAACAGAACCCACATAAATTAATTGCAGATATCATTAGGGTTCAATAATTTAGTGTAACATTTTAGAAATTAGTCTGATTCAAAGGAGAATCAGAAGGCTGAATCCTGACTGACAAGAGGAGGAGTCGGGGATGGAGCAACACGAAGCTGGTGATAATAGTGAAGGACCTTATATATGAGTGCTGTGATAGGTGTCCCATCTCTATAGGTGCTTGACTAACGTGACCTGCCAGAACTGACACTGATGCTATGATACTGTGTACTTTTTTTTTATAGCCTACACATATAAAACATGTTGGTAATTGTTTCAATACAAACGCTCGGTTGAGACTGTTGGGTTAGGAAGCTGGCTTGATTTGACCCAATTTGGGTTGATATCAGTAATAACCCGACGTTGCTGGGTTATGAATGTGGAGGACGTGAATGAGAGCATGCAGCAAGTCACGCAAGTTCAAATGCAAACAGTTCTGTGTGCGAAGAAATCCATGTGCGGTGCTTAAGATGGGAACGCGTGAAAAATAGGAGAAAACTAGTCGAAGTGCAGATGAGGGACAACTTTGAAACTGTCTGGAATGTGTTTAATAAAAACTGGACCAGTGAATGTGGTGAGTGCGAACTGGAAACAGAATGGTGCTTGAGACGATCAAGTCAGTGTTTGCGGCGCTCATGACAGGAATATGTGTCAAAAATACAAGAAATTAGAAATTTTTGAAACTGACTGGAGTGTGTTCTTTTAAAACTGGAGGGTTTTGTCTGAGTATGTTCTCACAACATTGAGCGGCGACTGATGAGCGGTAAAGCCGGGAACTGAACTTGTCAAAATCAATGTTCCCTCTAATTTTTTTTCTTGCTGAGCAAAACTTTTCTCTATTGGGCGGGCATTTCGGCCACCTGAGCAAAAACATTCTTTAAACCAGACCTGTATAGCGCACACACAAAAAAGTGTGTAACTTTTAACTTTAATGTGCTATTTGTATTTAATTTGACCCGTCACTAAATGATGTACATTTTAGGTTACCTGAGAATTTTAATTTTTTTACAGTATAATACACTGCCATTAAAATGTTTGGGATCAATAATGTTTATTAAAGAAGTTTCTTATGCTCATCAAGGCTGTATCTATTTGATAAAAATACTGAATATTATTTCACAAAATAATATTGTGAAATATTATTGCAATTTAAAATAAAAGTTTTCTATTTTAATATACTTTAAAATATAATTTATTCCCATGAAGCAAAGCTGTATGTTCAGCATCATTACTCCAGTCTTCAGTGTCACATAATCCTTCAAAAATCCTTCTAATATGCTGATTTATAATCAATGTTGGAAATTATAATATAACTAAAAAATATTTTTCACGATTCTTTGATAAATAAAAAGTTAAAAAGAACAGCGTTTATTCAAAATATAATTTTTTTGTTACAATATACACTACTATTCAAAACTTTGTGGTCAGTCATTTTTTTCAATTTTTTTTCAAGAAATTAATACTTTTATTCAGCAACAATGTTTCATTCATTCAAAGAATCAAAGAAAAAAGTATCACAGGTTCCAAAAATATTAAGCAACAAAACAATTTCAACACTGATAATAAATCAGCATATTATACTGATTTCTGAAGATCATGTGACACTGAAGACTGCAGTAATGATGCTGAAAATTCAGCTTTGCTTCATGGGAATAAATTATATTTTAAAGTATATTAAAATAGGAAACCAATATTAGAAATTACAATAATGTTTCACAATATTACTGTTTTTTTCTGTATTTTCGATCAAATAAATATACCATTGATATATGGTATAGCATAAGAGACTCCGTTAAAAAACAAGGTCAATTATTTATTAGGTTTATAATATAGGCCTATCATAATATAATATAAAAATAAACTGAAGCATTTAAACTGAGATCTGTAAGTTAAATATTAAAAAAAAAAAGTGAATTCTTCTATAGCTATCTAAACATCCCTATGAAGTACAGTTTGCACAATACACCTGTGTGTGACTGTAAATGTCTCTGAGTTTTGTTATCGTTCTGTGCCCATCATCCGCTATATCCAGCACTTAATCAAGCCACTCTTCTTTAATACATGATGACGTTTTGTTTCACATGTCATTGCATTTGCGTTGGCTCTCGATTTGAGCTATGTCATCTGCAACCATTAAAATATTCGGTTTCTACAGCGACTCATTTGGCACGCATCATTCTCTGTCTATGAAACCTGTAAACCGCATTCACCGATTCTAACTCTATAGCGATATCAACTCTATAGTGGTTTACCTGAGCATTGCAATTCATTAGTTTACGCAAATGGCTTTCCCAACTCATTTATGCGTGTGCGCAGGACATTATTTCTTCTGCGCGGCCGTGCGCACGCGCAGCTTAGAGTGAACATTGGTCAAAATGGTGCTTGAGGACGTGTATCAAAATGGTAAAATCAAAGACCGTAAAATCCTGTCAGTTGTCACGATTGCTATGAAGAGGAGCAAGGAACGCGGAGGTGAGGGAATATCACAAACAAAAGTCTTTAATAATCCTAAAATAAATCGTTTTGAGCCTCCGGGCTCTCAGGGCTAGCACACAGGAGCAGAAGCCCTCCCTGGGCCGAACTTGGGAATGGAAGCCCTCTCTGTGTTGGACTCGGGGACACGAGCCCACTCGGGGATGGACTCAGGAACGGGAGTCCTCTCTGGGCCAAGTAGCCAGCTCTCGCTCCTGGTCTGACATCATCAGCAGCTCTGGCTCCGTGGCGATCCTCAGCTCTGTCACTCCGTGTGGCGATGGCTTGTCGGTCATGGCGGGCTCGGGCTCTCCATCATCGGTGGGCTCGGGCATAGGCTCCGCGCAGCGAGGTGATGGTGGGCTGGACTCTGGGTCCAGAGTGGAACTGGCGAGATCATCCTCAGGACAGACAGTGAACGGAGATCCGTTTCTCGCCAGTATCCACTCCACAAAGGCAGCGAAATTCTCTCGAGGGCGATTTTTGGATGACGGCGTTCTGCACGCGTTGTTCAAACTAGCGTCGTAGAATGTGCAGAGCGCGTTGTCTGGGTAGTTGGTGGGATTAGCGATATTCAGGAATAGTCTGGTACGACCCTCGAGAGATCTATCCCCTACTCCAGCAAGTGGAGAAGGTATTCCGGGCAGGTGAAGGCATCCATGGGGAAACAACGGGAAACAAAAAACACTGAACGAAACACGGAAACAAAACGGGGGGAAACACGCCAATAAACTTTTGTAGGTCCGGTGTTCCGTCACGATTGCTACGGAGAGGAGCAAGGAACGCGGAGGCGAGGGAATAACGCAAACAAAGGTCTTTTGTCCCACTTTATATTAAGTGGCCTTAAGTACTATGTACTTACATTTAAATTAATCATTTGGTACAATGCACTTATTGTGTACATACATGTTTTTACATTGTACTTATATTTAAAAAAATACCTGCATGTAATTACATCTGTAATTAATTTATGTAATTACAAGTATAATTACATTGTTGACCCATCCCTTACACCTTAACCCACCCTTAATCCTACCCATACCACCAAACCTGTCCCTAACCTTACCCATATCCCTCCTCAATAGCAGCAAAAGTGTTTTGCAATATAATATGAACACAATAAGTGCATTGTACTTATTTTTTTATGTAAGTACATGGTAGTTAAGGCCACTTAATATAAAGTGGGACTAAAGTCTTTAATAATCCATACACAGGGTAACACAGGGCAGGCTGGAGACACATGTAGCACATCAAGACTTATAGCACCAGACAAAGTAACAGACAATACTTTATATACAGGATTAAACGAGGGGAATTAACGAGACACATCTGAACCAAATGAGAAAATCACACATGGGAGAAACTGGGTCAAGGGGAGCACGTAGGGAGAAAAACACACACAGACAGTCCATGGGCATAAGTTCGCTATTTTAATCTTCAGTAGTTTAATCTTGACCTTCAGTGTTTATTACAGGCTTTCAGCCTGTGTGTTTATTGGCATGATGGTTTCTTTGGATGAAAAACATGAAGAAATTGAACAAAATCTTAAATTTGTTCTTAAACAAGCTTTTCAAAAAAATTAGGTGTAACTGTATAAGCTGTATGAGTATGGAATTGCTTTGCTTTTTTCTGAACTAGTGTAATAAATTTTAATCTTTTATTATCTGTTGCCTGTGTTGTTAATGTTATCATACTGTGTGTGATATTAATTAAAAAACCCAAATTTCAAACAATATTTGAATTAAATAAAACAGTCACCATGTTTATTGGTATATTACCTGAAATATAATGTATGTATGTATGACCTACTGTATAAACAATTGTTTCAGAGCAATTTGTTGTAGCCACTCACCCTGTAACTACATGGAGCAAGGGGGGAACAAAGCAACACTAATTTACAGGCCGCAAATTTTGTATTTACCCTGTAACTACATGGAGCAAGGGGGGAACAAAGCAACACTAATTTACAGGCCGCAAATTTTGTATTTACCCTGTAACTACATGGAACAAGAAGGGAACAAAGCAACACTTTAATTTACAGCCCACAACTGTTGTATTTACCCTGTAACTACATGCAACAAGTGGGGAACAAAGCACCACTTTAATTTACAGCCCGCAACTGTTGTATTTACCCTGTAACTACATGCAACAAGTGGGGAACAAAGCACCACTTTAATTTACAGCCCGCAACTGTTGTATTTACCCTGTAACTACATGCAACAAGTGGGGAACAAAGCACCACTTTAATTTACAGCCCGCAACTGTTGTATTTACCCTGTAACTACATGCAACAAGTGGGGAACAAAGCACCACTTTAATTTACAGCCCGCAACTGTTGTATTTACCCTGTAACTACATGCAACAAGTGGGGAACAAAGCACCACTTTAATTTACAGCCCGCAACTGTTGTATTTACCCTGTAACTACATGCAACAAGTGGGGAACAAAGCACCACTTTAATTTACAGCCCGCAACTGTTGTATTTACCCTGTAACTACATGCAACAAGTGGGGAACAAAGCACCACTTTAATTTACAGCCCGCAACTGTTGTATTTACCCTGTAACTACATGGAACAAGGGGGGAACAAAGCACCACTTTAATTTACAGCCCACAACTGTTGTTTTTACCCTGTAATTACATAGAACAAGGGGGGAACAAGCACCGCGTTAAATTACAGCCCGCAAATGTTGTATTTACCCTGTAACTACATTAAACACAGAACAAGTGTATATTTGCACAGTAATTACAGAGAAAAATATTGCACTAGTTTTAATTAAATTGTTTGATGGCCAAATTTAACCCTCTACTTTTTTTGCTATTAAAACATCACAGTATACATCCACTGAAATACAAATGTTGTATCATGTATTTTTTCTGCAAACATCTGGAAAGAGGTAAGCATGTTTTAAGCTGCACTGAACCTCGATGGTATATCATGCAAAGTTATTTGGTGATAGTGGTGTTGGGAAGTTTCTGGTGGGACTCGGCTGAGATTGACGAATAAGCTTTCATAAGGTAAGATACCTACAGGAAGGTACTGAATTGGTACACTATAATTACAAAAAAAATTACGCTGCAAATTCTGTTTACTTATGCTGTAAATTGCGGGCTGTGTTCTAACGTGTTACCGAATAGGTACCTGTTACATTTTAAAATAATTCCATTATAAATAATTTGTATATCTGGTTGCTACCCCCTTATTACCCAAATGTAACACATTCTTCCCTTATACCTACACATATGTTCTTTATAGGTACACTATAATTACAGAAACGTACACTGTAAATTCAGAATACTTAAGTAGTTGTTAGTAGTCGTTCTTGTAGAGAAAGTACAGAGGGAAGCTGGACCACCTGTGCTTAGGCTGTACAAACAATTATTCTTGATTCTGTCATGTAATATATCTGAATTCAGAATAAATTTTCAGTCATATGGGATCTTAAAAGTACCACAATACAATACTGCATTGCTCATGAAGTACATAATTATGTTACATTGTTGCTGTTTCTCATTATCCGAGTGTGTGAAAGTTATCAGATTAATTTCTTTCATATTAAGTAATTTCTTTGAATTCAAATGTCAATTGTGAAATGAAATGTATTACTTAATGACTTACGTAAAACACCGGTCGAGCCGGTTTGCTGAGCATGCTTGGCATAGTCTGGTTTTCCCTGAGCCGTCTTCTCCCTTTCTAGGGCTCCATAGCTCTTGTTTGTTCTTCTGAACATTAAACACTGGAATAAACATTTGTCTGGTCACAGCTCTTATTGGTGTTGCGTTAAATGCATGTTGGTTAAGAGCAGAACTGGCAATTCCAATTTCACGTGTCAACTGATGAAATATAAGTCACTTTGGATATAAATGTGATCACAGTCCTTTAATTCAAAGGTGCTTCTTTATATGCAATTAGTTCAAATTATTTAATGCCAATGCAATCAATGCTCTGAAGGCAATTTTTCAAGTCAAAAATATGGTGACATCAAGGATGTCAATCACATGCACACACATACACACACACACACGCTCTCTCTCAAACACACACTCGCACACACACACACCCCCCACACACACACTCTCAAACACACACTCTCTCACACACACACACACACACACACACACTTATTTCTGAGTTTGGGAGTGGTGGAATGTAGTTTGGTCTCTTTTGCTCAATGCCTTCAGGAAAATGAGTCACGACAAACTAAATTGTGATGATAAACATCACAAAACCATAATTCCAGTAATTAATAATATGAGCCGGACAGGTTTTGTGAAATTCACCCTCATGCATGGTGCTCTGTAGAGTATCTGCAAACAAACTTTTAGTTTTCAGTGGTTTAGAATCTCTACTGCATTTTGTGTACAACTAGTTTTAAATATAAAGCGTTGGCCGATCCAAAAAAGCTATTGTTCAGGACCGAAGTGTTTTCTTACCGTTTTTTTCAAGTGCTTACACACATTTTCCAAACTTTGCCTCTTTTTTTTTTCAAAACTTAACACACAAATCCAAGAATTGTGTGCTGTGGTTTTCAAAAAGTGTTTTATGAAATTGAAAACTGAGTCAAAGTCTGAGAATTAGTGTATGGTTTTGCAGATTTGGTGTGTGCTTCTGCTGTTTGAGTGTCAGCTTTCAGAAACTGTGACAAGTAAAGATTATGTGTGTAAGCAGCTGAAAAAAACTATAATATTGCGTGTCTACAAAACTACTAAAACTCAAGGAATTACATTTTATAGAAAACTGTCATAAACATATACTGTATGTGCTGTGTGTCTTTCATATATGTGCTTTGTGAAAATCATTATACAAATAGAAATGCCCTGACATGCTTTATTGTTTTACACTTTTCCCGTGGCATGATGGGATAGAAAGCCATCCAGTGCTTCCTCATTTCTTACGCTGCCTTGTATCGTTTGCCTGCTGTTTCATGAATTCTACATATTCTGATATCCTACTGCTTTTACATACATCGCTGAGAAATAGACAGCGGGCGATTACATGTTGAACACACGACTGAAAGTATGACTACATCATATCGGTAACACTTTACCAATATACAGCTCATTTAACCTCAGCAACTGCTTTAGGTCATGTTCATTTATACATATACTACTGTTCATCGTTCAGTCATGTTTATTCATAATACTAATGCTAATTTATACATGCATTGTCAAGTCCATTTTATTTCTCTGTAGTGTTTTGGCTCATGTAGATGTAATGTGGTTATATGTTTTCTCTCGTCTGAGGCCTTCAGCTCCTTCAGCTGCACTCTACAGGACTTCAATGACATATTTGACCTCTATGGAGCGAGAATCATACTTTGAGCCCGTACGAGGCATTTGTGATCGTGATTTTCAGTTTTACAAATAAACATGTGAAATGTTGCATTCATAACACACCGCAAAAATCCAGAGAATTCATCTGATGCGTCATCTTCAGCAGCTGTTTATGTATTTCTTTGTGTGGTGATTGACAGGATCACATGAACACCCTCAAGTTTCCTTGAGTTTCACAGAAGATTCTGGTGAATGTTCTGACTGATAAACCCAGAGGCATAAATCTGCGTCGCTGTGTGGTTTCCATTCATGTTCAGTAATTCATCAGTCAGCTGTGAGTTATTCTTATTCACCTGTGTACTCCTGCGAACGGGAGCGGATGTGACCCGCTTCTTCACATGGGCTTTCTCTCATCGGGTCACACAGTGAACACCACGTGTCAAAGCGCAGAAGCAATCCTGGACTCCTTTGGCTTTCATTGCAAGGAGAGAAAAAACACTAAATCAATTCCTTTGTTTTCCCAAGAGAACAGCAGCAGATACGGGTAATTAGATGATGACAGAATGATTATTTTGGGGTCAGGTGTTCTTAGGGCAGTATATTGCGTAATATTTGCGACGCTCCTGTTTCTCCAGTCAGATGTTTAATGCTTGACTCGTGTTAAAGCGACTCCTGATTCTGTGTGAATGTGCTCCAAAAATCAAGCATTCTGCATTAGTTCAGGCAGGCCTCGTAGTCAAGCTCCGCTTTCAGCTGACTGGCGAAATTCAAACCCGGTCCCTATCAGCTGATCCGACTCCTAAGCTTGCAATTGGCAAATCTCAAACAGGGCGCCTTACTTAAACACGGCTTCTGTCTGCTTGCTTAATCTGTCTGCTTTCACCTAATCGCTGATTCTTTGTGCCCGGAGACAGTGCCGTCCAGCCTGGTCTGTCCCTCTTTCAGCCAAACCGTACTAGGCTAGACATGACCTTTCAATCGTATTTGCACTCTGCAGCTCACTATATGCGTAATGGTCTGGCTAAAACTACATTAAAAATGTACGACTCCGCTTGGTCTCACTTCAGTTCTTTCTGTGCTATATTCTCCGTGGCTGTACTACCGGTTAATGTTTCATATGTTAGTGCTTTTCTAGTCCACTGTTATGAATCAAGAAAAATGCAGCCTTCAAGCATCAAAAGTATGGTCGCCGGCATCCAATTCCACCTGCGCTGCTTGGATCCATCTACCATCAGCTTACTAGGAAATCCATCGATTTGTCTCCTGTTTAATGGCCTCAAAAAAGAAAAACCTCAAGGCAACGATCAGCGTCTCCCCTTCACGCTCCCACTTTTGCTAAAGTTAATATCACATTTAAGAGCAGGATGCTTTGAGTCTTATACTGATTTAATGCTAGAGTCTGCTTTGTTCACAGCTTTCTATGGTTTTCTCAGAGGTGGTGAATTTACCACATGCACTGATATTTTTAATCCATCACAAGACCTCACAATTTCTGATGTAACCATTTATTCTCACTACTTCACCATATATCTCAAGCATTCTAAAACTGATAAAAACAAGGAAGGCACAGTAATTTTCATTTCTGAATCTAACTAACAGCTCATTCTTTGCGCATAGGGGCTGCGACAACTGCATCTTCCTTCACTCCTATCTCTACCTTGAAGGCCATGGGGCGATGGTCGTCAGTTGCTTATGAACGTTACCTCCGACCCGACGCTCGAGCCATCCTTGAGGCTCAAAAAGCTCCCTAATAAGGGTTTAAAATAAATGTATGGCTTCAGTAATTGTTGGGTGTTTACTTTTATAAATATTTATTACTCCATATTCATTTCTTATGCTGACTTCACGTAGTTAATTGGCTATTTTAAAGCAAATAAAAAAAAATTAAATTAAAAAATGTTGGCTTCTGGTAAGGCTCATTTGGTTCCTCTGCTGGCTCTTCTTCAGCAAGAAGAGCCAGGGAGGATTGCCTGGTATGGTCTGTTGGGGTTTTTTGTGCTATTCTCCTATTCTTAAAATAGGAGGGCTGCCCCTGAAGCGACTGCTGTTTCCCTGTGCTGGCTTTCATGGAGCTCATGAAAAGGACAGGGAACTTGGAACAGAGCCATACCGCCAAATGTAACTTTAGTAAACATGCCAATAAAAAAAGTTGACTTAAAGGCTTGTCTATGGTTTTCTTTTTGATTTAAGAGATCCTGACTGAAATACATTCAGTGCAACAGAATGGAAGGATTTCCGGCTTCTTTGACAAAATATCTTTTGCACAGTAAAGTCTCTCTTGAAAGGATTGATCATTTTTACCCAAGTAAAATAAACACCTCCTCAATAACAGTGTTTCACTCCGTTCCTGCTTTTGTCTTCAGTTTGATGAAACAATTATTCACTTTATTCACTTTTACGATCAGTTTTACCAGGGATGAGCTGCTGAACATTCGGCAGAACACACCACACAATCTTCTACCGGATTTCGTTTATTCGGACGTTTTGCTGAACGTTGTACTTGGCGGAGCTGCTGCGCTGATCAAACGCTTCAGGACGCGCAGACGGCAATAAAGCTCTTTCTGATTCTGATTTCTGATTCTGATTCTGATTCTGATTTATTACAAAGTCTGTTTTTTTAATCAGCTAAAATGTATGATCTTTAACTCCTTGAAACCAGACCCTTTTCAATATATTAAGTTTAAAAATACTGTATTCTTATTTCGATAACACTTTCTATGAAGCCCATATTTATAACACATTATAAGGGTATTCTGAAGGCATTATAATGAATGCATGATGCATTACCTTGCTGCAAACCTTATAATATGTTACATCATCTTATGAATAATCATAACAACAATTATAATACATTATAATGCTTGCGCATTTGTGGTTGTAACTTTTAAGATGATGATTATTATAACACAAAATGAACACCATATTAAACCTACTTTTACATTTATAATGGACTATATATCTTGACATTGTTTATTTAAGGTCTGCACAGTATCTTACGACAGCTTGTGAGTGTTCACACATCTCGAGTGTTCCCTGCGAGGCTAATATTAATTTTTATGTCAGCTAGTTTATAATTTCAACTGAAAAAAAAAAAGTTTATATGTTAGGTTACGTTTGATTTGGATGGTCCCCTTTAGTCTATTGACTATAAGCAACTTTGCAACGACATGTCAACTAACTCTCATTAGAGTATTAGTAGGCTTACTGTAGGCTAGGTAGAAATATTATAATACATTAAAACTATTCTTATGAATATATTCATAAGATGATGTAACATATTATAAGGTTTTTTATAATGCATCATGCATTCATTATAATGCCTTCAGAATACCCTTATAATGTATTATAAATATGGGCTTCATAGAAAGTGTTACCATTACTTCTTGCAAAATCATACATTTGTAAATGTAAACGGTCAGAGAAAACACCTTATCTCCAAGAAAGATATATGAATTATTTAAGAAATTAAAAGTGTGCCTGTAACAGTTCTATGGTGTAATAAATACAAGACAACATAACATGCTTTAGTAAAACTTTATGTATTGTACCCCTCTTTTATAATCGTCTTTGTGCTTGAAACCTTGTCTTGTTCTTGCACAATATTACACACGTGGCGCCCTCTAGAGGAGCTAACCGGAAACAGCCGTGACGTCAGGCGTCGTTTTCATTTGTTTTGGAGCTGTCCTTATTCAGACAGTTTTTGGTTATTATGCACAGCTTTCAACTTTGTTTTGGAAATATCTTATTTGTTTTTTTCAGTTACGATGTGTCATTCCATAAGGAATATTATTGGATTAATTGGTTGGCAAAGTTTAGTACACATAAATACAAGTACAGTGATTATAAATCATTACTACTCATTTTGAAATCAGAAGTTAAACAATATCTCAAATCTATTTATAATCTGGCAAACACGAAACCTGTTAAGTGTATTAATGTATGGAATCTTTCTTTCCTTGAGTTCAGCCCATGGCTAATGTAAAATGCTGAATGTGAATGATTTAATAATAAATAAATGAACAAACAAGTACTGTGGTCAAATCGAGCGTGTGTTTATGCAGTGCTGCGCGTGGAAGTAGAGACTTTTGTTCTGCATTGTGCAGCAGTGATTGGGCTGCGAGTAGCAGTTCTCTTAGGAATATATATATACGGCTATCATCTGATCAGCTGTAGATTATGGTCGTATGATTTATGGGTCAGCGAGTAAGTCTCTGCTAACAAAAGCAGATGCAGTACAGACGCAGGCTTTGAGAATATGTTGTGGGGCATTTAAAACTTCCCCTAGAGCTTCCACGCAAGCTGAAATGGGAGAAATGCATTGGAAATAAGACGTAAACAACTGAAAGTGGTATATTGGGCATCTCTGATGGGGCACAACAACGAACACCCTACTAAAGCAATATTTGTAAAAAGTTGGGAATATGGAAAAAGTAATATTAAGAATATTGGACAGGCAATGGAGGCATCGTGGATGTTTGATCTGTATTTAACAGATGACGTGAAGAAACAGGAGTGTGACCCAATACAAATAAGAGTTAATAAACATATGGATCAGAAGTGTTATGATATGATACAGATATTTACAGATGGTTCAAAAGATGCAGAAACTCTGAAAACAGGAATAGCAGTAGTTATTCCACAATATGAAATAGTTATTCAGAAAAGAACCCCTAGCTGATGTTTTATCTGTGTTTACAGCAGATATTGTTATGGCTCTCCAGTGGATATAATTACAAAAGCAGTGATATGTTCAGATTCTTTGGGTGCGCTGAAGAGCATCCAATCAGGCCTGGCTGCAGACGAGATGTGTGTATATACTGCAGTGTGTATACTGTATATAGAATATGACAAAGCAGCATTTGTGTTTCATTTATTTGGGTTCCAGCACATGCTGGAGTCGAAGGAAATGAGAAAATGCAGATAAGCGTGCTAAGAACTCTTGGAACTGGAATTGACATAAAAATGAGCACGGCAGAAGCAACGATAATAATTAGGAAAGCTGTTATAAATACACGGCAGGACCTTTGGGAGAAAGAGAAGACTGGACGACATCGAGGTAGAACTCAGAGAAGAGTTAAAACAGCACATACTGCATTGAGTGGAGATCTAAACAGAATCAAGACACATCCGAGTGGATCGTGCATGCATTGTGGGACTGTTGCCCTGTGGAGCACATAGCAGCCAACGACAAGCGCTAGAAGCTAACGTGCTGGAGGAAGCGTGAGCTAGAAGACATATTAAATCAGCTAAAAACTAATATGTTTAACTTTGTTAAAATATCTTGAAGATACAGGAAATTATATAAGAATATAATGATGTTTATTTATTTATGACTATTATTATTATTTAGTATGATATACATACATATACATGCCTCGATGCTCCACACTCCAGTTCAGATGGTGGCGGTAATGCACTAATAAACTAGTCTGCCAACCGCCAACAAACATTAGAAGAAGAAGAAGAAGAGGAGACTTTTGTTTTGCCTTGTGCAGCAGGAAGTGGCGCGGCGGCTCCGGAAGTGGCGAGCTCAGATATGGGCGCGTGGAGATGTTCAGTGTTTTGAGGAAAGCGTGCTGGAGAGGCGTGTGCACGAGACAGCCCGCGCCCGCGCCGCGCGTCCGCTTCGCTCCGAGTCCCACAGGTAACACCTCTATCTCTCTATCTCTCTATCTCTCTCTCATCTCTCTACAGCAGCTGTGCTGAAGCAGCGAGGCTTTTAGCCCACACTGCTTCGCTGCTCCGCGGCTTCAGGCGCCGCGTCCTTGCTGAAATCAAACGTTCGAACGACCGACAAACCGAACGTCTAACCGTCGACCGAACGTCTTGAGCGTCTTACTCTGCGGGTGACTCACGTGACGTCAGCGTCTTGAAATTAGCTGTTTTTTAAACATTTAAGGAGCCAAGCTGCTGTGTAAAGACTATAAATGGACATTACAAGCATTACAATAATGATATTTTATACCTAAAATAATACTCAACCATAATATCGCATTGCCATTTTGCATATTGCATTTTAAATTGAATTTACCTATAATTCACCTATAATTGTATCTATAACATAATTACCTATATGCTTCCATAGAAATATTGGTGGACACGTGTCTTAATATCTACGAGCAGAACCAGTGAGCCCTAAACATACACAATCCCTGTGTAGGGACCACGCTGCTCTGTCGTGTGTGTTAGCCAGAGGCGTAGAATCGGGGACGCTAGGGACACGTCCACACCGATATCCAGCGACTAACAAATAGTCCCTGGTAATAATTTTGATCAAATAATTAAATATATGTTTTCACATCTGAAATATGTCATACCATTGATATGGGCATGCGCCGATTACCGGTTTAAAAGTATTTCGATTAAAAATGTCACGGTTTCAAAACCGCTACTATTTCCCGTTATACCGTTCCCGCGGTATGCGCCGTTTATCA
The DNA here is from genome assembly GCF_001515645.1 of Sinocyclocheilus grahami. Classification (NCBI taxonomy): domain Eukaryota; kingdom Metazoa; phylum Chordata; class Actinopteri; order Cypriniformes; family Cyprinidae; genus Sinocyclocheilus; species Sinocyclocheilus grahami. The sequence continues at coordinate 35,351 of NW_015507236.1, forward strand.
TGTCTCCTCAGAGACTGAGACTGTAGGAATCCCTCAGGTTGAGTGAGTGTAGAGAGTAATGTCTCTTCAGAGACTGAGACTGTAGGGATCCCTCGGGTTGAGCGAGTGTAGAGAGTAATGTCTCTTCAGAGACTGAGACTGTAGGGATCCCTCGGGTTGAGCGAGTGTAGAGAGTAATGTCTCTTCAGAGACTGAGACTGTAGGGATCCCTCGGGTTGAGCGAGTGTAGAGAGTAATGTCTCTTCAGAGACTGAGACTGTAGGGATCCCTCGGGTTGAGCGAGTGTAGAGAGTAATGTCTCTTCAGAGACTGAGACTGTAGGGATCCCTCGGGTTGAGCGAGTGTAGAGAGTAATGTCTCTTCAGAGACTGAGACTGTAGGGATCCCTCGGGTTGAGCGAGTGTAGAGAGTAATGTCTCTTCAGAGACTGAGACTGTAGGGATCCCTCGGGTTGAGCGAGTGTAGAGAGTAATGTCTCTTCAGAGACTGAGACTGTAGGGATCCCTCGGGTTGAGCGAGTGTAGAGAGTAATGTCTCTTCAGAGACTGAGACTGTAGGGATCCCTCGGGTTGAGCGAGTGTAGAGAGTAATGTCTCTTCAGAGACTGAGACTGTAGGGATCCCTCGGGTTGAGCGAGTGTAGAGAGTAATGTCTCTTCAGAGACTGAGACTGTAGGGATCCCTCGGGTTGAGCGAGTGTAGAGAGTAATGTCTCTTCAGAGACTGAGACTGTAGGGATCCCTCGGGTTGAGCGAGTGTAGAGAGTAATGTCTCTTCAGAGACTGAGACTGTAGGGATCCCTCGGGTTGAGCGAGTGTAGAGAGTAATGTCTCTTCAGAGACTGAGACTGTAGGGATCCCTCGGGTTGAGCGAGTGTAGAGAGTAATGTCTCTTCAGAGACTGAGACTGTAGGGATCCCTCGGGTTGAGCGAGTGTAGAGAGTAATGTCTCTTCAGAGACTGAGACTGTAGGGATCCCTCGGGTTGAGCGAGTGTAGAGAGTAATGTCTCTTCAGAGACTGAGACTGTAGGGATCCCTCGGGTTGAGCGAGTGTAGAGAGTAATGTCTCTTCAGAGACTGAGACTGTAGGGATCCCTCGGGTTGAGCGAGTGTAGAGAGTAATGTCTCTTCAGAGACTGAGACTGTAGGGATCCCTCGGGTTGAGCGAGTGTAGAGAGTAATGTCTCTTCAGAGACTGAGACTGTAGGGATCCCTCGGGTTGAGCGAGTGTAGAGAGTAATGTCTCTTCAGAGACTGAGACTGTAGGGATCCCTCGGGTTGAGCGAGTGTAGAGAGTAATGTCTCTTCAGAGACTGAGACTGTAGGGATCCCTCGGGTTGAGCGAGTGTAGAGAGTAATGTCTCTTCAGAGACTGAGACTGTAGGGATCCCTCGGGTTGAGCGAGTGTAGAGAGTAATGTCTCTTCAGAGACTGAGACTGTAGGGATCCCTCGGGTTGAGCGAGTGTAGAGAGTAATGTCTCTTCAGAGACTGAGACTGTAGGGATCCCTCGGGTTGAGCGAGTGTAGAGAGTAATGTCTCTTCAGAGACTGAGACTGTAGGGATCCCTCGGGTTGAGCGAGTGTAGAGAGTAATGTCTCTTCAGAGACTGAGACTGTAGGGATCCCTCGGGTTGAGCGAGTGTAGAGAGTAATGTCTCTTCAGAGACTGAGACTGTAGGGATCCCTCGGGTTGAGCGAGTGTAGAGAGTAATGTCTCTTCAGAGACTGAGACTGTAGGGATCCCTCGGGTTGAGCGAGTGTAGAGAGTAATGTCTCTTCAGAGACTGAGACTGTAGGGATCCCTCGGGTTGAGCGAGTGTAGAGAGTAATGTCTCTTCAGAGACTGAGACTGTAGGGATCCCTCGGGTTGAGCGAGTGTAGAGAGTAATGTCTCTTCAGAGACTGAGACTGTAGGGATCCCTCGGGTTGAGCGAGTGTAGAGAGTAATGTCTCTTCAGAGACTGAGACTGTAGGGATCCCTCGGGTTGAGCGAGTGTAGAGAGTAATGTCTCTTCAGAGACTGAGACTGTAGGGATCCCTCGGGTTGAGCGAGTGTAGAGAGTAATGTCTCTTCAGAGACTGAGACTGTAGGGATCCCTCGGGTTGAGCGAGTGTAGAGAGTAATGTCTCTTCAGAGACTGAGACTGTAGGGATCCCTCGGGTTGAGCGAGTGTAGAGAGTAATGTCTCTTCAGAGACTGAGACTGTAGGGATCCCTCGGGTTGAGCGAGTGTAGAGAGTAATGTCTCTTCAGAGACTGAGACTGTAGGGATCCCTCGGGTTGAGCGAGTGTAGAGAGTAATGTCTCTTCAGAGACTGAGACTGTAGGGATCCCTCGGGTTGAGCGAGTGTAGAGAGTAATGTCTCTTCAGAGACTGAGACTGTAGGGATCCCTCGGGTTGAGCGAGTGTAGAGAGTAATGTCTCTTCAGAGACTGAGACTGTAGGGATCCCTCGGGTTGAGCGAGTGTAGAGAGTAATGTCTCTTCAGAGACTGAGACTGTAGGGATCCCTCGGGTTGAGTGAGTGTAGAGAGAGTAACATGTCTCCTGCTGTTGGTGCGAGCGAGCGGTCAGTCCCGTGAGTGTAGGATGGCTTCCTCTGGAACTTACGCGATCGGCAACCAGACGCTTTTTGTCTTATTGCAAGCAGCTCGTCTCTGTTCTGGACTTGCACAAACTGCGTTGCAATGCAATCGTTTTCCAAAATTTAATTTGTGTGTAAATATGAAGTCTGTAAACGCCTGTTAGCACAGGCCAGAGACGCTGAAGACGGATGCACAGAGAAAAATACTGCAGCAGGCAGATCACTCACTGTTCATGATGCACGAATTACTGGAAGAAAATCCTCAATATTGACTTGGGGGTTTATATGAATGTGTTTCTGAGGGGAGCTGACTGTCTTCAGAAACGTTTACGTGGTATTTTCTTTCAATCTGGTGTCTGTATAGTTCATATTAAAGCAGTGTTTCAGGCAGTGCTGCTATGTTTACAGCGGTAACCAAGGGAACGCTGCATCAGCGGTAACCAAGGGAACGCTGCATCAGCGGTAACCAAGGGAATGCTGTATCTGCTGCTGCGTGAGCGCCTCCTGCTGTCAGAGAGTGAAACTGCGTCTCATTCAGAGCTTCTGCTGCTTGCTTCGTTCAGGCATGTAGTATAATTTCACAAAGCTAGTCAGAACATTCTGTTTTTGTTTCAAATTGGGTTATTATTAAATCAAATTATGAAATTATATAACTAAATTATATAAATGATATGTATGTGAATTATATAACTAAAATTAAATAACTGTAATTACAGATTTAGGTTAAATAAAGATGTTAGTCTATATTTTTCTTCTTTTCAGGAAACAAATCAAAGAAAAAATAAACAAATTCTACTGTTCCTAATATTCTGTATGTTGCTCAAAAACAAAATATATTGTGTTGAGCGGAAAAACTTTTTTTTTTTTTACCCAGTCATTTAAAAATAGCACATTTTAGAGCTGTAACGACAATACCGTGATATTTTTGCTTAAGGTTATCATACCGTTAAAATCTCATGCCGGCCCATGCCTGCACTGATAGTACTTAAGAAGTTAGAGTAAGTCCGCTAGAAAACTGGGCATGTGTAATACATGATGGGCGGAGCTCACAGCAGTCCAGAACCGTTCTGAGAGCCCTTCACTTCAGGAATCAACAAGCTTGAAGTGCAGAAAAGAGAGCACGGTCTGTGGCTATTATTAGCTCTTTATATTAAGCATACAGACAGAAAGACAAACATTGTGCTGAAAGATGCACAATAGGGATGTCAGCGATTAATCGAGGATCGATTAGTTGTCGATAAGAGATGCAGTCGATTAAAGCTATGGATGGTCGATTAAACCGTGACGGGGCTGGATCTCTGGCGAAAATAATTCACTAACGTACAAATTACGCTTCCAATGTGGTCCAAACTTTAAAAGTACATTAAAACAGAAACAATACAAAGTTATTTTGTATTGAAATGTAATAAACAAGTGATGTTTAATTATACGTTCCCCAGATAACTGTTTGATATCGGGCTCTGCGCTTTGACAGGGCTGCGGACACGAGCAGGACAGATATATAGTGACTTGTGGCCACTGTCCATGTTTCATTAATTGACCGTTCGCAGGGAGCTTGATTGACAGGCGATCTGACCAATCAGAACACAGATAGTATGTGCCGCTGTTATCCACCATCACCATGTGCTTTCTTAAACCATTTTCATAGGTTTCACCTTATTATTATATTATCCGGAATGCTGAATCCCTGACAATTTTAAAGAGACATCTGAAAACTCATCTCTTTCGAAGCTACTTGACTTCATCATCATCATAAAAAAAAATTATGATTTATTTATTTATTCCTTCTCTTTCTAGCTTGTACTTATTTGAACAATATCTAGAAACTTGGTATTACAAGCACTTCCTGTGTCTGTTTGCCTCTTTAAGAAGAATCGCTTTATGTATTCTCCAATTGTAAGTTGCTTTGGATAAAAGCGTCTGCAAAATGACTAACCACGAGCACCATCCGTGACGGGATATGAAACAGCCAACAGAGTAAAATGATCCCAAAAGTAACTACGGCGAGATCTCTTCGTTTGATCAAATGATCTATTCATTTTACAGTCCTGCTACTTGCCTTTTATTCAGACCATTGTCCTCAGACTCAGTTCCTGGAGGGCCACAGCTCTGCACAGTTTAGCTCCCACACTAATCAAACACACCTGGGGGCCGTTTCATAAAAGACGCTAAGAAAAGCGGGGATTAAATCTAAAACCTGACCTGAAATAACCTAACAAATCAATCGGGACTAAAGCGTTTTCATAAACGACGATTTAAGTTCAGGCAATCTCACTAATTCGATCCAGGTTCAGTGAGTCAGGATCATTTGATGTGCAGCTTATTCTTAACCAGCTCTTAAAGTCGATCATGGATCAAATCGCTCCACCATGGCAAACGGTGAATATCTGTGCGGTTTAATGCATGTGTTTTCTTCAGTGCATAACTGACACATCACAGGTATATTCTTCATCTGTAAATGTCAAAGTCATGCAGATATATCCGTTTTGCTGTCAGGAGTGAGGCTTACGTGAGAGAACGAGCGCTGCTGCATGCTACACAGATGGAACGCAATAGAACAACAGCGCAATAATTCTGAATAAAATAAGCATTCTGCTAAAATATTTGTTGTTGGACATTAAATGTGACACATGTAGCGCAAATGATTTAATGTGTATTCCTTTTATCAGTTTAATGTAGTCTGTTTTCTATTATTTATTTTCATTTTGAATTAGGATTTTAATGCTTTAAAGAGCAATTTAATATTGTAATGTTTTAATGTTCTACTAATAACCATGGCTAGAAACTGCTGATCAGCTGAATGCACTTGATAAAATGTTTTCATATATCTTAGAAAATGTCATTAAATCTTGGGCACAATGCATTAAATACAGTCGGTTGTAGCCTATATTTTTATTTATGTGATTAGGGTTAGGGTTATTTTTGGACAGATAAAGTAAACTAACTGTATGTGAGAGAGTCAGTGGTGATTATCAATGCGTTCCTGTTGGTCAGAGTTAGAGGAGCTCCGCTTAGCCTGCTCCTGACCAGGCTAGTTCCCCAGCATACCACACTGACTGAGCTTGAGCTATGGTAAACTTGCTTTATGAAACTAAACTAACTGAAATAAACTAGTTTTATGAAACGTTTTAACCTGGTTATCGGTTGTGTTTCTGCTGCTCGGGGTTTCTGCATTTTAACCTGCTTATCCATTGTGTGTCTGCTGCTCAGGGTTTCTGCATCTCGGGGGTCTCCGCACAGCACTCTATAACTATCTGTTCGCCAAGCAGCGCGGCGGCACCTTCATCCTGCGGCTGGAGGACACTGACCAGAGCCGCCTGATACCTGGAGCCGCAGACGATATAGAGGACATGCTGGAGTGGGCAGGTGTGTGTGTGTCCTCACTGATGTAGTGAAGCTCCAGTCTGTCTTTGATGGAGACTGTTGATTTGTATCCTTGTTATTTGTTGCATTGTTAAATGCACAGTTCTTTCTTATTTGTATACACTTCTTATTTGTATTGTTTATTTGTAACGCTTACACATTAATGCTTCAAAGCAACTTCACAGAAAATCATGATGTTAATGTTTATAATATCTTAATATCTTCATGCCTTACGGTTGCATTTATCAGATTAGAGGTGGATGATAATATAGTTCATGTTATATGATAAAACAATCAATCCGTTGAGATTTGCTGCATTTCATTTCATGAGAGAGTTGGATAATTCACATTTGTGTATGTGGATAGTTAAATATACTACTTGATATAAACAGCTGTGTGAAAATATAATTTATATTTAGTGTCACAGTGTTCATACATTGAATATTTATTCACACGTTTGTCTGTCCATCCAGTCCTGATGGTAAATAAACTTGGCTTGCTGTCCCAATGGAGGCTCGAACCTGAGGCTCAGCTTGAGCTCCGAGTTCAATCCGCCCCATTGGGGCACTACCTAGAGGGAGAATAATAGAAACAGAGGAGGAGAAGGGGAGGTGGAGGGATGCCGGAAGAATTGACGCTGGGGCGGTCCAGTGAGTACTGCTTATATAGGTTCGTAATGATCATTGACAGGCCTGAATGATTAGGCTCCTCCCAACCTGTGTTTGGAACTTCATTTCAATTCATTATCCTTTGGTGGAAACAATGCTGCAGCAGAGCACAAGAGCTCTTCTGTAGGGGACGAGCAGACGGGGGAAGCGAGCCGGCGCGGTCGTGAAGCTCAGACAGCGCGGTTTTCGAACAGTGCTGCCTAGCATTGACCTGGCAAATCTCCACACTCTACCCAAAAAAACGGATGAACTTCTTCTGCTCTCCCGGACAAATAAGGATTTTTCACACTCTGCTGCTCAGTGTTTCACAGAAACCTGGCTGAATGACGCTATTCTGGACAGCGTGCTACATCTGCCGAACTTTCAGCTGTTCAGAGCGGACCGAGACGCAGAATCAACGGGGAAATTGTGTGGCGGCAGGACATTCATCACATCAATGAAAGGTGGTGTACAGATGTAAGTGTGTTAAAGAAGATGTGCTGTTTCGATGTAGAAGTGCTCTTCATTAACTGTAAGCCATTCTATTCGCCGCGGGAGTTCAATTTATTCATTCTCATGAGTGTTTACATTCCTCCACAAGCGCTCGTGAGCTCAGCTTTACAGAAACTCGCTGATCTGATCACAGAGACAGAGCAATAACACCCGGACTCTGTTTTAATCATTCTCGGAGACTTTAATAAAGCAAATCTCTCCCGTGAACTGCCAAAATACAGGCAGCATGTTACATGTCCCACCAGAGACAGAAATATACTGGACCATTGTTACTCCACAATAAAGGATGCATATCGCTCCGTCCCCAGAGCAGCTATAGGACTGTAAGTCTGACCACTGCCTGGTTCATCTTATACCGACTTACAGGCATAAACTTAAATCTGCTAAACCTGTAGTAAAGTGTGTAAAGAGATGAACCAACAAAACAAGAGCGTGCATTACAAGCCTGTTTCGACTGCACTGATTGGAGTGTTTTTGAAGCTGCCACCAACAATCTGGACGAGCTCACGGAATCTGTAACATCATATATCAGTTTCTGTGAAGATATGTGCATCCCTACCAGGACTCATTTAACATTCAACAATGATAAGCCATGGTTTACAGCAAAACTCAGGCATCTTCATCAGGCCAAAGAGGATGCCTACAGAAGGGGGGACAGAGTCTTTTACAATCAGGCCAGAAACAAACTGAATAAGGAGATTAGAGTGGCCAAGAGGAACTACGTTAAAAAGCTAGAACACCAGTTTTCCGCCAACGACCCTGCATCAGTGTGGGAAGGCCTGAAAGACCTCACCAACTACAAGACACCATCCCCCAGCACTGAGGCGAATCAACAACTTGCTGAAGACCAGAATGAGTTTTACTGTAGATTTGAAACTCCCAGTCTAACACCCTACAGCCGCTCTGAACATCTCTCCACACAACCATCAACACCTCCTGCAACCCCCCTCTCCCCCACTCCTACGTTTCAGATCAGTGAGGATGATGTGCGCCAGGTCTTCAGAAAGAACAAGAGAAGAAAAGCACCAGGCCCAGACGGTGTGACACCAGCCTGTCTGAAAACCTGTGCTGACCAGCTGGCCCCCATCTTCTCACAGATCTTCAACAGATCACTGGAGCTGTGCAAAGTCCCTGCCTGCTTCAAACGCTCCACCATCATCCCCATCCCAAAGAAACCCAAGATAACAGAACTTAATGACTACAGACCTGTGGCTCTAACATCTGTAGTCATGAAGATATTTGAGAGGCTGGTGTTGGCTTATCTGAAGGACATTACTGGACCCTTACTTAACCCCCTGCAGTTTGCTTACCTTTCAAACAGGTCCGTGGATGATGCAGTCAATATGGGACTGCACTTCATCCTGCAACATCTGGACAAACCAGGGACTTATGTGAGGATTTTCAACACCATCATCCCAACACTCCTCTAGACCAAACTAACCCAACTCTCTGTTCCTAGCTCTATCTGTCAGTGGATCACCAGCTTTCTCACAGACAGGCAGCAGCTAGTGAGGCTGGGAAAACTCACATCCAGGACTATGTGACCCTCAGGGTTCTGTTCTCTCCTCACTGCACATCTAAAGACCCTTCTGTCAAGCTCTTGAAGTTTGCGGACGACACCACACTCATCAGCCTCATCAAGGACGGAGAGAAGTCTGCTTACAGACAGGAGGTTAAAGAGCTGGCTGTCTGGTGCAGTCTTAACAACTTGGAGCTGAACACCCTCAAAACAGTGGAGTGCTCCCCTGCCCACCCTTCAAGAACTGTATACATCCAGAGTGAGGAAAAAGGCTCAGAAAATCACTCTGGATCCCTCAGATCCAAGCCATCTCCATTTTGAACTTTTGCCATATGGTCGGCGTTACAGAGCACCAAACACCAGGACAGCCAGGCACAAGAACAGTTTCTTTCCCCAGGCAATCTACCTCATGAACAGTTAATGCTCTTCCATTGTGCAATAAAAGTATGTGCAATAACCCTATACTTATTTATCACCCTAAATCCTAGTACATCCCTACAACTTAGTTTTTTATTTTATTTTATCTATAGCACACCTGTACATACAATTTTTTTTGTGGTTCATTTATATTTATGCATGTGTATTTTGTTCACATCTTATTTTTTATCTGTGTGTTGTTGTTGTCTCTGTGTACTGGAAGCTTGTGACACTAAAACAAATTCCTTGTATGTGCAAACATACTTGGAAATAAAGTTCTTTCTGAATTCTGTCTATGTTGCAGGCATCCCGCCGGACGAGAGCCGCCGTAGAGGAGGGGGTTATGGGCCGTATGTTCAGTCCGAGCGACTGCAGCTCTACTCGCAGGCGGCGTCTGTTCTGCTGCAGACGGGACACGCCTATTACTGCTTCTGCTCTAATCAGAGGCTGGATCTGCTGAAGAGGGAGGCCCAGCGCAGTGGACAGGTGCCGCGGTAAACACACCGCCGCCGGGGAGAGGCACACACCTGTCTCCTCCGTCTCTCCTCTGTCACACACCGGTCTCCTCCGTCACACACCTGTCTCCTCCATCTCTCCTCCGTCACACACCTCTCTCCTCCGTCTCTCCTGTCATACACCTGTCTCCTCCATCTCTCCTCCGTCACACACCTCTCTCTGTCACACACCTGTCTCCTCCGTCACACACCTCTCTCCTCCGTCTCTCCTCTGTCACACACCGGTCTCCTCCGTCACACACCTGTCTCCTCCGTCCCACACCTCTCTCCTCCGTCTCTCCTGTCATACACCTGTCTCCTCCCTCTCTCCTCCGTCACACACCTCTCTCCTCCGTCTCTCCTCTGTCACACACCGGTCTCCTCCGTCACACACCTGTCTCCTCCGTCCCACACCTCTCTCCTCCGTCTCTCCTGTCATACACCTGTCTCCTCCCTCTCTCCTCCGTCACACACCTCTCTCCTCCGTCTCTCCTCTGTCACACACCGGTCTCCTCCGTCACACACCTGTCTCCTCCGTCCCACACCTCTCTCCTCCGTCTCTCCTGTCACACACCTGTCTCCTCCATCTTTCCTCCGTCACACACCTGTCTCCTCCGTCTTTCCTCCATCACACACCTCTCTCCTCTGTCTCTCCTCTGTCACACACCTGTCTCCTCCGCCTCTCCTCCATCTCTCCTCTGTCACACCTCTGTCTCCTCCATCTCTCCTCAATCACACACCTCTCTCCTCTGTCACACACCTCTCTCCTCTGTCACACCTCTGTCTTCTCTGTCTCTCCTCCGTCACACCCGTCTCCTCCGTCTCTCCTCCATCACACCCATCTTCTCCATCTCTCCTCCGTCACACCCGTCTTCTCCATCTCTCCTCCGTCACACACCTGTCTCCTCCATCTCTCCTCCGTCACACACCTCTCTCTGTCACACACCTCTCTCTGTCACACACCCT
>NW_015507236.1:45945-53216 GCF_001515645.1 Sinocyclocheilus grahami
CCCTCTCTCCCCCGTCTCCCCCCTGTCTCCTCCGCCACACACCTGTCTCCTCCGTCACACACCCCTCTCCTCCGTCTCTCCTGTCACACACCTGTCTCCTCCATCTTTCCTCCGTCACACACCTGACTCCTCCATCTTTCCTCTGTCACACACCTCTCTCCTCCATCTTTCCTCCGTCACACACCTCTCTCCTCTGTCTCTCCTCTGTCACACACCTGTCTCCTCCGCCTCTCCTCCATCTCTCCTCTGTCACACACCTGTCTCCTCTGTCATCACCTGTCTCCTCTGTCACACACCTGTCTCCTCTGTCACACCTCTGTCTCCTCTGTCACACCTCTGTCTCCTCTGTCACACCTCTGTCTCCTCTGTCACACCTCTGTCTCCTCTGTCACACCTCTGTCTCCTCTGTCACACCTCTGTCTCCTCTGTCACACCTCTGTCTCCTCTGTCACACCTCTGTCTCCTCTGTCACACCTCTGTCTCCTCTGTCACACCTCTGTCTCCTCTGTCACACCTCTGTCTCCTCTGTCACACCTCTGTCTCCTCTGTCACACCTCTGTCTCCTCTGTCACACCTCTGTCTCCTCTGTCACACCTCTGTCTCCTCTGTCACACCTCTGTCTCCTCTGTCACACCTCTGTCTCCTCTGTCACACCTCTGTCTCCTCTGTCACACCTCTGTCTCCTCTGTCACACCTCTGTCTCCTCTGTCACACCTCTGTCTCCTCTGTCACACCTCTGTCTCCTCTGTCACACCTCTGTCTCCTCTGTCACACCTCTGTCTCCTCTGTCACACCTCTGTCTCCTCTGTCACACCTCTGTCTCCTCCATCTCTCCTCCATCCCCCACCTCTCTCCTCTGTCACACACCTCTCTCCTCTGTCTCTCCTCTGTCACACACCTGTCTCCTCCGTCACACACCTGTCTCCTCCGCCTCTCCTCCGTCACACCCCGTCTCCTCCTCCTCTTCTCCGTCACACACCTGTCTCCTCCGTCTCTCCTCCATCACACTCCTGTCTCCTCCTCCTCTCCTCCATCACACACCTTTCCTCCTGTTTCTCCACCATCACACTCCTGTCTCCTCCGTATCTCCTCCATCACACCCGTCTTCTCCTTCTCTCCTCCATCACACCCCTGTCTCCTTCTTCGTCCGTCTCTCCTCCCTCACACCCCTGTCTCCTCCTTCTCTCCTCCGTCACACCCCTGCTCCTCCTCCTCTCCTCCGTCACACCCCTTCTCCTCCTCCTCTCCTCCGTCACACCCCATCTCCTCCTCCTCTCCTCCGTCACACCCCATCTCCTTCTCTTCTCCGTCACACACCTGTCTCCTCCGTCTCCGCAGGTATGATAACCGCTGTCGAGAGCTGCCGCCGGAGCAGGTGCAGCAGAAGCTGGCTCAGGGCGTTCCGTGTGTGATCCGCTTCAAGCTGGTCTCCGGCCCAGAGATGTTCCAGGACCTGGTCTTCAGCTGGACGCGGCACGATCCGGCGGCAGTGGAGGGAGATCCGGTCATCCTGAAGGCCGACGGCTTCCCCACCTATCACCTGGCCAGCGTGGTGGACGACCACGCTATGCGCATCAGTCACGTGCTGCGCGGCTCTGAGTGGCTGATCTCCACCGCCAAACACCTGCAGCTGTTCCGCGCACTGCGCTGGACGCCGCCCGCTTACGCACACCTGCCGCTGCTGCTCAACCGCGATGGCACCAAGCTGTCTAAGAGACAGGGAGACATCTTCGTCCAGCGCTTCCGAGAGCAGGGCGTGCTGCCCGAGACCCTGCTTGACATCGTCACTCACGCCGGATCCGGCTTCAGTGGTGAGTGTGTCGAGAAACACTGCTAGATCAGCATGTGCTAAACCACACGGGGCTTAAATACACTGATGAGGACAGTGACCGCTTAAGCCTGCTACACACTGTATGATTTTAGCTATCCGGTAAGATCACTACATGGATCTAATAAACTTTGGTACGACATGTGTGTAGACTGTACGATGACTCCTATCGACTTGTACACTACGACGCACGTTACTATAGAAGAATAAAACGTCATCAGCGTGTGCTAGTAATAAACAAAAAGAGAATGTTAAATCACACTTTAGCAGTTGTAGTTTTTATGTGTGCTGAAAAAAAGTGGAAGCGGCGAAAGAGGAAGGCATATGAACTTGAGGTAAGCAGTTTTATGTTTTAGTGCCATGTCATGTTGATTTCATGTCGCATTTTTATTGGTGTCAGTAAATGTGGATCATAACGGCAAACAATGTGTGCGATGATCATGCTGTATTTCTGACACGGTCAGAAAACTATCGTAGGCAATCTTTAATCACAAGACTGTGACAAAGGCCGTCTTTTTTAGGAGCCATTATCACACAAATCGCAACGATTGCTTCATGATGCCAATCTTTCATCTGCCAAAAATTGTGCAGTGGGTCTCAGGCTTTAAATCTGATGATTCTTTCATCCGATCAGAATGACGGTCGAAGTGCGTCTTAAAGGAACTCTGATCAGAGGCGTTTTGATTGGAGCCCTGCGGAGGACTCCAGCTGGTTGACTGAATTCTGAATCTGCATTCACAGATTCTCTCGTCAGCACAAACAGCAACCTGCAGAAAAGAGATTGTGCAGCTTCAGTGATTATAATAGGAGCATTTGTCAAAGTGCATAACTCACATTAGACTGAAGTCATGGACCGTTTCAGTGTTCTTAGCTCGCTTTCTTTATTTAAGCTCTTCCCGTTTTGAATAATCGCTTTGATCGTCTGATCTGTAAAAAATAATTAATAACTGTAACCAAGTTTGTAGATCGTGAAGAAGGAGGCGGGAACCGGCGAACATTTAAACATAATTTAATAACAAAATAAACACAAAACTGAAAATAGCGCGACAGCCCCTCACAGACGACTGCCGCGCACAAACAGAACCAAAACAATAAAATAAAGTCCAGGCCTGGTCCTCTCTCGTCCCTTCATGGTCGTTACTCCTCCTTTTATCCTTCCGGAGCTCCTCCGTGGGACTCGAGACAGGTGTGTGGTTACTCCCGAGACTGCGCTCTACCCCCCCGCCCCCCAATATGAAAAAATATGATCGTTAAACAAAAAATGAGAAGAATTTACACATCTTGTTCAGAAGTTTACACCCCCGTCTCTTAATGCATTGTGTGGCCTTCTTGCGCATCAGTAAATGTTTCCACCTTTTGTAATAGTTATGCATGAGTTCGTCAATTGTCCTCGGTGTGAAAAGATGGATTTCAAAATCGTAGTCACTGTTGGAAAGGGTTCAAATATGCAGAAGATGCTGGAAAACCAAAGAATGTGCAGGAGCTGGAGGATTTTTCTGAAGAACAGCAGGCAGTTGAACTGCTCCGGACCAACAAGGGACTCATGAACAACTATCACAAAATATAAAAACAGTTGTGGATCATCCAAGAAATGACGCATAGTATTAAGATTCATTCAGTATTGTAAACTTTTGAATGGGGTCATTTTTATAAATTCAGTTATTATTTTTGTCTTGTGGAGTACATGTAAACATCTGCTATGTGAAATAGCTTATTTAGGACAGTACTAAATAAAAAATAGCATTTCATGATCCCTCTTATTTGTTTCAATTATTAACATTTTGCACATTCTGCAAGGGGTATGTAAACATATGAGCACAACTGTGTATATATATATATATATATATATATATATATATGAATGATCCAAAGTAACTAGTAACTCACAACTTGAGTAGTTTTTTCATTGGAAACTTTTTTTTACTTGAGTAATAATTTCTAAAACGCATGTAATTTTACTTGAGTACAGTTTTTGGATAGTCTACCCACCTCTGTTATTTACATTATTGATCCACAGCCATATGATATTCATCCTTTTGCTGAACAATATAGGAGAAATTAAGAGTAATGTCCTGCATGCGCTCATCCATATAAAGACTGTGAATGATGACCAGCTTCAAGCTTTCAAAAAGATGCACACGTATCATAGAATAATCTCAAGTTCTCAAAGCATACGATTGGGTTTGGTGAAAGTAAACATTCATCATACACTTAAAATCATTTGTTAATGTTGTTCATTTCAGTTTTTTTCTTTTCTGCAGATAATTGGATCGGTCGGCGTTTGGATGAATTAGTTTGCAAGTTTAACATTTCCAAGATCACGACACACTCGGCTCTGCTGGATCTGGACAAACTAGACGAGTTCAGCAGGTTTGTTCTTTAGTTAAAGCTGTCACGCATGCAGATGAACAGAGTCCCAGTGTACTGTCTGTACTGCACTGTAAGATAAGTGTACGTCTTATACGGCCTAACAAAGGCCAGCTGATCACATCGCAGCAGAGATACTGGGATTGAGTGTTTCAGCGCTGTGTGTGTGTGTGTGTGTAGGGTTCATCTGCAGCACAGGATCGAGGATGAGGAGAGGTGCGCTGTTCTGCGGGATGAGCTGCGTCAGCAGGTCCTTCACACACACGGCTCTCGGATCAGCGACAGCACCGTCCTGGAGCCGCACTACATGCAGAGAGTCCTGCAGCTGCGCAAGGTAGCAGAGCAAACCGAGCCAACGCCATCACTCACGCTTTGTTTTTGTTTTGTTAGTTTCGTTATTTATATAGTGCTTTTTACAATGCAAATTGTGTCAAAGCAGCTTTACAGTATTACACAGAGAAATAGTGTGTTGAAATGGTGTTCCGTTCTCCTCTGGCCTAACGAAACTAGCAGTTTAATTGTAGGCTGCAGCAAAGTCAGATTGTGCAGAGGACTGTGCAGAGAGTGTGTCTGCCTCCTGAAAAATGTTAGGTAGGTTATTCCAGAGTTTGGGCGCTAAATAGGAGAAGGATCTGCAAAAAGAAAGAAAGAAAGAAAGAAATTATAAATTACAAAAAGAAATTATAACTGTTTTAAACACTTTTGACCTGATTCAGCATGTGCATGAACCCACACACAATCGTGGACATACTCTAGATTTACTCATCAGTAGAGGTCTAAACATTTCATCTATTGTAATTAAGGACATAGCACTATCTGATCACGTATGTATTTTCTTTGATATATTGATCTCCGTTACCACTGAATCTAGATCGGTCTCAGTCAGAAAGAGATGCATTAACGAGAACACTAGTGTGCTATTTATGGAGGCTATATCTTTAACACCAAGCATTTCTGCAGACTCTGTTGATCTTCTCCTTGATTCCTTTAACTCAAAAGTTAAGAATGCTATTGAAGACATTGCTCCTGTAAAAGTCAGCAGGAAGACTGGCAGACAAAAATCAGCTTGGAGAAAATCAACAGCAGTTCAGAGTATGAAAAGACAATCGTGACGTAAGTAGACACTGATTGGCCAAACGCGTATGGAAACGCCTTCACCCGCCATGATTTAAAAACGCCGTGTAAACATGCTGTAAACATTGTGTCAATTTATTTCTCAAGTATGGAGAACAGCGATAGATGGACGGACGCTGAAGTGCAGGCACTTGTAGCAAATGTAGCACAGCCAGTTGTCGTTGGAGATTCTTAGTCCTCCTTTCCGTTCTTTCAGTCACTTTACGTATACGTCGACTTTCCATGTCCATTATTGTGAAACCCGCGAGACACAGCAAAAACACAGCTCCGATCACAGCGTCCTCCATCCTCCTGTTGTTAATGTTGTTCTAATTTGTTTCTGTTGTTGAACGCCGTGCACAAATGACGACGCTGTCGACCGGCTTACATCACTTTAGTACACACTGTCGGTGCGAATGCAACCCTTTAAATAGTACTGGAAAATAGTTCGTGCAAAATCGTCCCAGTACTTTAGTACCGTACATTTAGTTCTGGAACTAAAGCGGTGCGATTTTATGTACTGTATAATCATTTTCTGTTCTTAACTGTTTTAAATTCATTTTAAAGTTCTTAAATCAATTTTTAAATCATTTTCAAAGTTTGTAAATTCCTTGTTTTATTGTTGTGATAATTTTTTAAATATTATTTTCTTTTATGTAAAGCACTTTGAATTACCATTGTGTATGAAATGTGCTATATGAATAAACTTGCCTTGCCCGCAGTTGATTCTGATAGCAGAGCAGCCATCAAGTGTTAGACTGTGTTGTAGATTATTACATGCAGAGGTTTTAGGTCCGATAATGAACACCTCTGCTTTTTCAGAATTTAGCAGTAAGAAATTACTCGTCATCTAGTTTTTTATATCGACTATGCATTCCGTTAGTTTTTCAAATTGGTATGTTTCGCCGGACAGCAAAGAAATATAGAGCTGAGTATCATCAGCATAACAGTGAAAGCTAACACCGTGTTTGCTGATGATATCTCCCAAGAGTAGCATGTAAAGCGTGAAGAGTAACGGCCCTAGTACTGAGCCTTGAGGTACTCCATACTGCACTTGTGATCGATATGATGCCTCTTCATTCACTGCTACGAATTGATGGCGGTCAGATAAGTGTGATTTGAACCATGCTAATGCACTTCCATTAATGCCAACAAAGTTTTCTAGTCTATGCAAAAGAATGTTGTGGTCAATAGTGTCGAACGCAGCGCTAAGCTTTGTGTGTTTGAGCGAGTGTCTGATTGAGCTCTTCTGTCACTGAATGAACGTGTGTGTGTGTGTGTGTGTTTCAGGGTCACGTCTGCTCTCTGCGAGAGCTACTCAATGACACGCATACATACCTGTGGATCCGGCCGCAAGTCACGCGGCAGCAGCTGCAGGAAGTGAGTGCAGAGGTGGATGACATCGCAGCAGCAGTCATACAGTGAGTCTCACACACACACACACACACACGTGTTCGTGCGTGTCGTGACGCGTCTGTGTGTTTGTGGTTAGGCTCGTGGCGTCCGGCGACTCGTTCGAGTCCACAGAGCATCTGAACACTGAGCTCAAACTCATCGCCTGCAGACTCAAGCACACCAAATACAGCGGAGCGATGAGAGTGCTGAGACTCGCTCTGAGCGCGCAACAGGTGACACACTCACTCACTCACTCACACACTCACTCACTCACTCACTCTCCCACACACTCACACACACACTCACACACTCTCACTCACTCACACTCTCTCACACACACACACTCACTCACTCTCCCACACACTCACTCACTCACTCTCACATACACACACTCACACACACTCACTCTCACTCACACATACACACACACACTCACTCACACTCTCACACACTCACTCTCACTCTCACACACACTCACTCACACACACTCACTCACACACTCACTCACACTCTCACTCACACTCACACTCTCTCACACATACACACACACTCACTCACACTCTCACAC
>NW_015507236.1:54082-59975 GCF_001515645.1 Sinocyclocheilus grahami
TAATTTAGATATATTTTTGAGATGGAAAAATGCTATTTTACAAATGCTAGAAACGTGACTTTCAAAGGAAAGATTGCTATCAAATAGCACACCTAGGTTCCTAACTGATGACGAGGAATTGGCAGAGCAGCCATCAAGTGTTAGACTGTGTTGTAGATTATTACATGCAGAGGTTTTAGGTCCGATAATGAACACCTCTGCTTTTTCAGAATTTAGCAGTAAGAAATTACTCGTCATCTAGTTTTTTATATTGACTATGCATTCCGTTAGTTTTTCAAATTGGTATGTTTCGCCGGACAGCAAAGAAATATAGAGCTGAGTATCATCAGCATAACAGTGAAAGCTCACACCATGTTTCCTGATGATGTCTCCCAAGAGTAACATGTAAAGCGTGAAGAGTAATGGCCCTAGTACTGAGCCTTGAGGTACTCCATACTGCACTTGTGATCGATATGATGCCTCTTCATTCACTGCTACGAATTGATGGCGGTCAGATAAGTGTGATTTGAACCATGCTAATGCACTTCCATTAATGCCAACAAAGTTTTCTAGTCTATGCAAAAGAATGTTGTGGTCAATAGTGTCGAACGCAGCGCTAAGCTTTGTGTGTTTGAGCGAGTGTCTGATTGAGCTCTTCTGTCACTGAATGAACGTGTGTGTGTGTGTGTGTGTTTCAGGGTCACGTCTGCTCTCTGCGAGAGCTACTCAATGACACGCATACATACCTGTGGATCCGGCCGCAAGTCACGCGGCAGCAGCTGCAGGAAGTGAGTGCAGAGGTGGATGACATCGCAGCAGCAGTCATACAGTGAGTCTCACACACACACACACACACACGTGTTCGTGCGTGTCGTGACGCGTCTGTGTGTTTGTGGTTAGGCTCGTGGCGTCCGGCGACTCGTTCGAGTCCACAGAGCATCTGAACACTGAGCTCAAACTCATCGCCTGCAGACTCAAGCACACCAAATACAGCGGAGCGATGAGAGTGCTGAGACTCGCTCTGAGCGCGCAACAGGTGACACACTCACTCACTCACTCACACACTCACTCACTCACTCTCTCTCCCACACACTCACACACACACTCACACACTCTCACTCACTCACACTCTCTCACACACACACACTCACTCACTCTCCCACACACTCACTCACTCACTCACACACTCACTCACTCACTCACTCTCCCACACACTCACACACACACTCACACACTCTCACTCACTCACACTCTCTCACACACACACACTCACTCACTCTCCCACACACTCACTCACTCACTCTCACATACACACACTCACACACACTCACTCTCACTCACACATACACACACACACTCACTCACACTCTCACACACTCACTCTCACTCTCACACACACTCACTCACACACACTCACTCACACACTCACTCACACTCTCACTCACACTCACACTCTCTCACACATACACACACACTCACTCACACTCTCACACTCACTCTCTCACACTCACTCACTCACTCACACACACACACTCACTCACTCACTCTCCCACACACTCACTCACACTCTCTCTCACACATACACACACTCACACACACACACACACACACACACTCACTCTCTCGCACACTCAACTCACTCACTCACTCACTCACACACACACTCACTCACTCACTATCGGTCTGTTCTGTGCGTCTGCAGCAAGGTCCCAGTGTGGCGGAGATGATGCTTTCTCTGGGAGAACAGGAGGTGTGTGTTCGTCTGCAGAAAGCTCTGGAACACTGACTGAACAAACACACGGCGACTTGATCCGTTTAATTAAGGGGATGTAAATACTGATCTGTGGTTCGTGTTTTAATCAGAACATCTGCAGTTATAAAGGAGCGAGACGACATGCTTTCCGTCTTTGAGGCTCTTCTTATGGTCACCTAATGCTTTAAAAGAAACATGTTCAACTCGTAAAGAAAAGACATCCCATAATAAGAAATGTACTTATGTATCTGTAATACTTAATTAAACTGAAATATTAAAGTCTGCTTATGGCATTTTTATTTCAAAGTTGAGTCATATTTATTTCTATTGCACTTTATACAGTCCAGGTTGTGTAAAGCTGCTTCACAGAGATCAAGGTGGAGAATAACAGAATCAGTGATGGAAACAGTTCAGTCTCCTGTAAAGCAGCTCTGAAAGACAATCTTGTCATCAGCTGCTGTCATTGGTGCGGTTAAGTGAGACTGCAGTCTTGTCCATCAGACTGAGCAGCTCTGCGAGCTCAAAAACCTCATCAATATATATAACTCTGTCCAGATTCCTCTTTTTTGAGATTCTCCTCATGCGTATTATATACACCATGCTGCCATTTCCCGTGACACACTGACAGCAAACAGTGCAATGCCTGGTGTGTTCGAGTTCTTTTCTCCACGAGGATGAACATTCTTGGCACCTGCATGACTGATTGCTCTCTGCACACTATATAGAAGAGAAATATCCATATGCAGGCACAGTATGTGAATCACATCACAAACATCTGTGTGAGGGTCCTGTGATACAGAGACAGAAGCACACATTTAATCACGATATTCTGAAAGCTATGGGACTGTTAAATAAAACTACATGCATCTTGCGGAAGAACATTGTTGAGGCTCTGCGCGGATGAATGTGGTTCGTAGTGAATTTACACCTGACAATCTAAAAACCATACGTCTATTTTTTTTTAATTGAGGTGAAACGCCACTAAAACATCTCAAAAGATGTAGTATAGATGGAAAGGGTTGCTAATTGACAGTTGAAGACATTAATTTGGCGACCCATTAGCTTTCTAATTAACAGTCTATCCTTGAAAATGAAACCAACACAGCAGTACAAAAAGCTGTAATGAACAGAGGCTTAGAGAGCTACATATCGTTAAATAAATGCTCTTACCTGCGAGTGGTGAAGTAACATCTGTGGATCCGCTTTAAATCCTTTCACTTCTCGGAGCTCTCTCTAAAGAGCCGGGGTTTACTACGCTTCATTTGCTCTGTTCTGAGTTTCTGATTAACATCGTTCATGGTCGCTATTCCTCGCTCCTTATGACAACTAATGCTCAGCTGCTTTTTTACAGACACGAGGAGACACACGAAATCCGTCCCGACCGCTGTACCGTACTGTGTATATATATATATATATATATAATTAATTTTAATTATAAATACTGAAAAATGTTCTTGATTTTTGTTTTCTTTGAAATGAAACAACCTCATCAATAACTAACAACACTTATTTCTATTCCAGCAGCAACGAGGCCTTCCTCACTTGAGCGTTGGTTTGGTTCATTCTGAGACCAGATTTGAAAAGCAGACTAGTTTCCACCACAATCTTCTCATTACTGTGATAATGGCATCATTACTGCAGCTTTACGCACAGATACACGTGCTATAATCAGACACAGATTACCCATCAGCCCACAGCTTTATTCTGATACAAACTGAACATACAGCACTAACAGAGCAGTGTGAATCATATGAACAAAAAGAGACCAGCATCCAACAAATAAATCAGTTCATTATTAGTATTCATCTGGACTGTCTCCTCTATCTATAATACTGCAGATCTTCATTCACCTGTGAGTAACGGCTAATCAAACCCAAAACACACAATCTGGCTTTAGAGGAGCGTGAGGATGGCGTGGGAGAGCGTCTACAGAAGACTGCATGAATAACAAACCATGATGATGAGAGAAGAGAGAGCACTGATCTCATCAGATGGCTCTGGGGTCCGGCGGGGTCAGGGGTCACTGCTCTTCTTTCTTCACTTCCTCATACTGCGGCTCATCGCCTTCCTCTTTATCTTTCTCTCCCTCTTCGTCTGCTCGTGCGTTCGGGACCCACAGTCCCGACTCGATGCAGCGCTTCATGTGGTGTTTGGCCTCCTGCAAGAGAGGAAGGTCATCAGACTAGCATCAACACACTCCGAGCCTGGCGTCACGCGGCGCACACTGACCGTCGGGTCCATCCTGCTGATGGCATCCTGCAGCATCTGAATGTCTTTATCGTCGAAGCACTTCTGCATCTCCTGCGGGACGAAGGAAGAATGAAGCATCAGCATGTTCACACTCATCCACACTTCACCTGCTCTGAGTCTCTGTGATTCCAGTGAGCACTAACTAGTGTTCATTCTGCCGACTGCTTATGTCCTTCTTTATTTACTCCCATTAAACAAGCCGCTAGATCTGGTGCTCATGAGTACAGTAGCTGTGTGGTGTGTGTGTCTCACCGCAGGCAGCGACTCGTACACCTCCACCGGATCCAGGCCGCCGGGACCCATGCGCTTCTGCCGCTCCTCCTCCTCGTACTCCTTCAAGGCTTTCTCGATGCGGATCTTGGCTCGTCCATGCACTCGCTCCTTAAAGGACTCCAGCTCGTCGTTGAAGGCGTCCTGATACTGCTGGTCTGCGGTCTGAACACACAGGGACTCAACACTTTGATGTGATGTGTGTATGTGACCGACGCATCTCTAATGTTATTGTGGATTTTCTCATTCCACAGTTTCACTCATTCAGTTTCTCTCTAACACCTCAAACACATGCGCATATTTACATACATAAGAAAAGACAGAATCTCAATCGATACACACTGTGGCTGTGATGCACACAGACCATGAGAAACACACACCTTGATTTTGGCGAAGAACTGGCGGAAGCAGCCACGAGGATCCACCTTCAGACTCTTGGAGAGCTCCAGGATGAACTGCATGACGATGGTCTGATGGGCCACCTGCTCCATGAGAGCATGTTTCTGACACACACACACAAACACACACATACACACACACACACACACGGGTCAGTCACAGATCTCACATAACAACACACACACTCTCACTCACACACACACACACACACGGGTCAGTCACAGATCTCACATAACAACACACACACTCTCACACACACACACAGCATTACCTCCTCCACCTCCAGATCGATGCACATGATGACCAGATAATTCGCCGTTTCCTCGCAGACCAGGTGAGGATAGTCAGACAGGTACTTCTGAGAGTCGTCCCAGCGCCGGAGCATCCCTGCACACACACACACACACACACACACGAGGACTGCAGTGAGCGTGACTCGGTTTGTGTGATCGTCGATGTGTGTGTGTGTGTGAGTGAGTGTGTGTGTGAGTGTGTGAGTGTGTGTGTGTATGTGAGTGTGAGAGAGTGTGTGTGCGTGTGTGTGTGTGTGAGTGAGACAGCGTGAGTGTGTGTAAGATAGTGTGAGTGTGTGTGTGTGTGAGGCAGTGTGAGTGTGTGTGAGATAGTGTGAGTGTGAGAGAGTGTGTGTGTGTGTGTGTGAGTGAGTGAGTGAGAGAGTGTGTGTGAGAGAGAGTGAGTGTGTGTGTGAGCGAGTGTGTGTGTGTGTGTGTATGCGTGTGTGTGTGTGTGTGTGTGGTGTGTGTGAGTGTGTCTGTGTGTGTGAGAGAGTGTGTGAGTGTGTCTGTGTGTGTGTGTGTGAGAGACTGTGAGTGTGTCTGTGTGTGTGAGAGAGTGTCTGTGTGTGTGTGTGTGAGAGAGAGACTGTGTGAGTGTGAGAGAGTGTGTCTGTGTGTGTGAGAGACTGTGAGTGTGTCTGTGTGTGTGTGAGAGAGTGTGTGAGTGTGTCTGTGTGTGTGTGAGAGTATCTGTGTGTGTGTGAGAGAGTGTGTAAGTGTGTCTGTGTGTGTGAGAGAGAGTGTGTGAGTGTGTCTGTGTGTGTGTGAGAGAGCTGTGTGTGTGTGAGAGAGAGTGTGAGTGTGTCTGTGTGTGAGAGAGTGTGTAAGTGTGTCTGTGTGTGTGTGAGAGAGAGTGTGTGAGTGTGTCTGTGTGTGTGTGAGAGACTGTGTGTCTGTGTGTGTGTGAGAGAGAGTGTGAGTGTGTGTGTGTGTGAGAGAGTGTGTG
>NW_015507236.1:60650-61512 GCF_001515645.1 Sinocyclocheilus grahami
AGCATGTTGGAGGAACATTTTATTTCAAAAATTATTCATGCAGTTAATTTAATTAATTTAGCTAATTAACTTTTTTTTTAGAATTGCTCACATATCTATTATTATTATTATTATTTATTAGAAATGTGTGTATTTTACCATATTGCTCTATTAATTCATTTATATTTATGTGGCCAGTTTGAAAAGTAGTTTATTTCAACAATTATAATTACAGTTATTAATAATTGATAACATTTTCATTTTAATACAAATAATCAGCTGATTTTTTTATTTGTTTTAATTCCAACTTATTAAATTCAGCTATTATCAATTATTATTATTGATCAGACATTGGTGTCTTCTGTAACATCAGCCCTTTCTCTTCTTATACTCGCTGTGATGCTCAGCCTCTTGCTGCTGTGATAACTGCATATTGGTTTGATGAAACACACTAATCAATAGTAAACTCAAACTGTGTGCATGTTGCCCAGCTTCACACAGAAATCTGGAGTTTGCTTCATCAGCGTTCACACGTGCCGAATGGCTGGCGTTAGACTGGATCTGTGCTGTAAGATCCCGAACCCTTCAGGACACGAGCG
Organism: Sinocyclocheilus grahami; assembly: GCF_001515645.1. Taxonomy (NCBI): domain Eukaryota; kingdom Metazoa; phylum Chordata; class Actinopteri; order Cypriniformes; family Cyprinidae; genus Sinocyclocheilus; species Sinocyclocheilus grahami. Next base: position 61,229 of record NW_015507236.1, read on the forward strand.
CTCATCAGACGAACACCGAGTGACACCTGAGCAAACAATCTGAGCCGAGAGGAAACACAGAGATAAAGCAGCGTGTGTGTGTGAGTGTGTGTGTGTGTGTGTGTGTGTGTGTGTGTGTGTCTGTGTGAGAGAGAGTGTGAGTGTGTCTGTGTGAGAGAGAGTGTGTGAGTGTGTGTGTGTGAGAGACTGTGTGCGTGTGTCTGTGTGTGTGTGTGAGAGAGAGTGTGAGTGTGTCTGTGTGAGAGAGAGTGTGTCTGTGTGTGTGTGTGAGAGAGAGTGTGTGT
>NW_015507236.1:62559-64530 GCF_001515645.1 Sinocyclocheilus grahami
GACTGTGTGAGTGTGGGAGAGTTTGTCTGTGTGTGGGAGAGACTGTGAGTGTGTCTGTGTGTGTGTGAGAGAGTGTGTGAGTGTGTCTGTGTGAGAGAGAGAGTGTGTGTGTGTGTGAGTACAGAGTGATCAAGGTGTGTTTCACAGATGTGTTTGCAGGGCATGTGATCAGAGGTGTTTACGTCAGAACCTGCTCGTTATGCTAGAGTTCATTAAGCGTGAGCTTTGCACTCGCGAATACTTTCACTATAATCAGCAAAGTGTAAACGTGATGTGAATAAGAGCTTGATTGTGCAGTAGAGACAGATTTTACGGTTGTGAGTTTGTTGCTCAACTTCTGTATGTGACCCAATCACAATTTGAGTGACAGTTTTAGTTTTCGTGCTGCAGAACTCACACTGCAAGGTTTCAGGAGTGACGCGCATATAAGGTGCAGGACTGACAGGACACACAACGTTACCTGTAATGGGTTTCTTACGTTCATTTGATCTTTTTACAGCAATGTTTACATAATTGAAGAGTATTTGAAGGCTACATGCTAACACTAAACTGTAGTATTTACTTTTAATTATTAATAGCATTAATAATAGGTAATAACATTGTTAATAATTAATTTACTTTATTTTTATTTTCAAATAGTTACATAAAAACACATTAAAATAAAGTAAAGTAGTTTCTGTATGTACAGAGAATCATGGTATTTGACTGGGGTTGGTACTGTGATTTGCTATCATGGCGACACTAGACGAGACTTTCAGAGAAGAGACACACCAAACCCACGACAAAGAACGAGCGCTGAGGAAAGCCTCGCATGGCCTGCGCCGGGCAAATAAACCTGCAGAAGCACACCGTGCACAGACTGCAGCCGATGGCCAGCTAGCGCTTGCGTGAGAGAACGTGACTCTCCCGTTCCAGCAGGAGGCAGCGGTATAAGAGCTGGAGCTGTGGATACACATAGCAAGCCGTTTTTACCATCGTTTACACCAGCCGCGCTCATTACTGATGGATTTCTGACGCTTTTTTCAATCATGTCTGCTAAGATGCAAATTGCACTGGAGTTGAAGAAGGGAAGAAACAGAATGACAACAAGTGTCTGTGCTCCCTCTTTACTCCAGCATTGGTTGCTTCTGTCAGTGTATTTCTTGTGCACTCATTCGCTAAGCTGAACAGCCAATCAGAGTTCTCTTTCTCGCCGACATGCAGAGTCGGCTGAAAAACAGCTGACGGTGTCTCACTAGAGCCAAACTGAAGCCGACCGTCGGCCCGCCCTTTACACGCTAGCGACACGCGTGACGCACTGAAGAACAGCTCACCGAAGTGTTTGATCTGCTTCTCATATTTCTCCACGAAGGTTTTGTGTTTCTCCTCCTTCTCCTCCTCTGTCTCCTCCTCCTTCTCCGGCTTGACATTGACGACGCTCTGAAAGACAGACAGCAGAGCGTCAGTCGCGTGCGTGTCTCTGGAGCGCTAGCGTGTGCCGGCAGTGACGCACCTTACTGAAGCCCTCCTTGCTGAGCGTGTCCACGTTCCAGGGCATCTTCTTCTCCTCGATGCGATGCTCCTGCAACTTCTTCTCCCACGACCTCTCCTGCTTCTTCAGCCGCTTCTCCTCCTCCTGGGCTTTGGCCAGATTGGCTTTAGCCTCCGGAGTGGACGCCGAGACGAGCTCCTGCACCCGCCGCTGCGCCTCCGCCAGCTTCCTCCGGCTCTCCATCAGGCTCTTCTCCAGCTCCTCGCCCTTCTTCATGAAGACCTCCATCCGCTCCACACGAGCCTAGGACCAGAGAGACACACCAGTGTGAGACCAGCTTGTGTTCTGACAAACAACACACACACACACACACACACACTGGCCACACACACACGACCATCACACCCACACACACACACACGACCATCACACACACACACACACACCTGACCATCTCACACACACACACACCTGACCATCACACACACACACACACACAC
>NW_015507236.1:69443-78596 GCF_001515645.1 Sinocyclocheilus grahami
CAACATATTATATGATATTTACATCTGAATCTAACCACGTCATGTCAACAAATGGAAAAGTCAGCCATCTATTAATTATCATGTGCCTTTAGCCCCAAAAGCAGGGGCACTTTTCACCCCTTTTGATACGTGAACCACCAGATCCTGCTGTCAACTCTAAGAGCATCTCAGGAACCGCACGCCAGTGGTTTGAGTCTTACCTCTCAGATAGGTCCTTCAAGGTATCTTGGAGAGGTGAGGTACAAGTCACAACATCTAGCTACTGGGGTGCCTCAGGGCTCAGTACTAGGACCACTTCTCTTCTCTGTCTACATGGCATCACTAGGTTCTGTCATTCAGAAACATGGCTTTTCATATCACTGCTATGCTGATGACGCTCTACCTCTCATTCCATCCTGATGATAGCTGCTCGCATCTCAGCATGTCTAACAGACATTTCTTGCTGGATGAAGGACCATCACCTTCAACTCAACCTGGCTAAGACAGAACTGCTTGTGGTTTCAACAAACCCATCACTTTATCAATTTCACCATCCAGTTAGGCTCATCAACCATAACTCCTTCAAAAACAGCCAGAAACCTTGGAGTTGTGATTGATGATCAGCTGACTTTCTGAGACCACATTGCTAAAACTGTCCGGTCCTGCAGATTTGCTTTATACAACATTAGGAAGATCAGGCCCTTTCTTTCAGAACACGCAACACAACTCCTTGTTCAAGCTCTTGTTCTGTCCAGGCTGGACTATTGCAATGCTCTCTTGGCAGGTCTTCCAGCCAGGTCTATCAAACCTTTATAATTAATCCAGAACGCGGCAGCAAGATTCATTTTTTAATTAGATTGATTTCAATAGAATGCACTTAAAAAACAAACAAAAAACTAACACTTGCTTCTCTAATCTTTTTTGCATTCTATCTATTTCATATATATATTATATCCATTCTATCACACTCTCTCTCTCACACACACACACTCTCTCTCTCTCTCTCTCACACACACACACACACACACACACACACACACACACACACACACAGGTTTGTTTTTGTGAAAAGTGGGGACTCTCCATAGGGGTAATGGTTTTTATACTGTACAGACCGTATATTCTATTGCCCTACACCAACCCTACCCCTAAACCTACCCCTCACAGGAGACTTTCTGCTATCTGCTTCACAGGAGCAATTCTCATTTGCTACTTAAATCTACAACATATTAAAAACATAAAATATTAGATCAAGTAAGCACAGAAACGACTTTGCGGCACGATCAAAGATCAGACAAATATACAGGTGCATCTTGAAAAGCGGATGTTTTGGAAAGTGCTACGCTACGTTTTTGTGCCTTCTAGTGGTTTAGAGGAAAATAATATCAAAGGATCTTCTTACCCAGGGCGCCTTTATCCCCGTTGTACATATTATTATTATTATTATTATTATTATTATTATTATTTATCACCCTAAGCCTGTGAATGGCAGAATGGCGTTCTTCTTTGACCTGTTCAGATACAGATATTCAGGTATAAAAACTGCTCTGGTTCTGCATCTAACCCAAACTCACGAGTTACTCTTATAAAACACAACCTTACCTGTCCCGGAAATCCTGTGACTTTCTTTCAGTCTCGCAGAAGAGAAATGACAGCAATCATATATATACAGTATATACACATATACATACACACAGCCATATCACGCTGTAGCCCAAGACTGGTCATCCACTGAAGCTGAGCAGGGTTGAGCTGGTCAGTACCTGGATGGGAGAGAAGAGTATAACTGCAGCCTGGAGATCTCCAAATGGAGGTGGGAGCTCCAAAATAGGGCGTGGCTTCCTCCCATTGACAGACAGGCACATGACACACATGCACAATTTTTTCTCCCAATCCACTTCAGTGCAAACTCCGCCCCACAGCTGATTCTAAAGATTTTATTGGTTGTGTCAATTAAAGTGTTGATTTCCTACACTATGCTACAAAAAATGCTAGCGCTAAACCTACCCCACACCTGACCCTAACCTTAACCAGTGAAACTGACTGCACGGCGGGATTAGCGCTGAATAGCTGGTAAAGAAAGATGCAGTTCAGGAGATAAACAGTTAATGAGAGTAAGCGATATGAGATCGTTCCGTAACTCCCCAACCGGACCTCACCGGACAATGGCACCTTTTCAGTTACACCCAGCATCACTACCCCCTCCTACCCTGCGAATTTCGAGCCCCGGGACGCCCCCGCTGCTTAGAGCAAAGCAATAGAGTAAACTCTTTCCCCTGCGCTGCAGCGAGACGGCTCGTGGGTAATTTGTGTTTATATCATTACGCAGAGGTTCAAACTCCAGTCCGAACACCACTGGCCACGAGCTTTGTGCTCTGCTCTCACAGAGAATATTTATTTATATAGCATATTTTATTTTAGATGAACTAGAAACAATGTTACATTTATAAAGTTTTATTTTGAAATGTAAGTCAATAACAATTGGCTGGAGCCAGAGCCAATGGTGAAAGTCTTTGCACGAGGAGACCCCGCCCCATTTTGGAGGTCCTGCCCACTTTTGGAGTTCACACCCCATTTTGGAGCTCTCCGGTCTGCAGTTATACCTACTTGGGACGGGAGAGCTCCTGGGAAAACTAGGTAGCTGCTGGAAGAGGTGTTAGTGAGGCCAGCAGGGGGCGCTCACCCTGTGCTCTGTGTGGGTCCTAACGCCCCAGTATTATAGTGATGGCGACACTATACTGTCAACAAGCACTGTCCTTCGGATAAGACGTTAAACAGAGGTCCTGACTCTCTGCGGTCATTAAAAAAGGGTAGAGGTGTAACCCCGGTGTCCCGGCCACATTCCCTCCACTGGCCCACACATAAACCCTACTTTACCAGATAAAATGAAAAAATGTCATCAAAACATTTCTGAAGACAGTTGGTTTCCTTCAGAAGTACATTCATATTAAAAAAACACCCATGTTGCATTTTGAGTTTGAAACTCAAAGACCTCTTGAAATTATAACAAATACTTTTCTTGCACCATTTAAAGCATTTAAGGCTTTTTATGGCCTTAAACTTGCTACAACTACATTTAAGACAACTAGGTTGAGACGTTCTCCAGCTCACAGTGAGCAGGGTTTCATGAGAACAGAGCTGTCCATCTGGAGTCCTCCATGATTTCTGTACTCTAGTTTTAATGTGATAGGACAGTGGAGAGCTGACAGGAAAGCACTGGGCAGACAGAGGGGAAGGGCAAAGGACCACGAGACGGGACTCAAACTCGGCTGGCCGCAAGTGCAGTTGCGCTGTTTGTCCTCTGTTATTCTGATCAATACTGACAGCATATGAGATGAAGATGAAGATGAAGAGCTGTGTTGAGTTAGGAGAAGCTGCACAGGAGCTCTGATGTCACGGGTGAAATCACCGCCCACAGCAATCATCATGGTCAATCCCATCATGCCTCACGTGTGCGGCACGAGCGTCCGATAAATATCTGATAACGCCAGAGCAAAGTCTCTGGAGAAAACAAGCCTCAAGGAGAGGAAACCAGTGCGCTGAGGTTCAGTGCTCTTCCTCATGAGATCAGACCGCTGCTTCAGATCTTACAGCTGCGGCTTCATTCAGAACCAACAGCAGATGAAAATAGACCCCTCACTCTAGAGTCTGCATTAATGACGCCCTTTGGGTTCCCAGCAGTGGAACTGCAAGCTGAGAATCACATTTATTCTTTTGTTTGGATCCACAAGACAAGCAACAAAAACAGAATCCAAATACCTTGGGAAGTCATTTTACAAGATGATACGTACACATGGCTAACATACATTCCCAAGTCCTTATATTTGCTCGCATGTGTCACTCACACACTCACACACACACACACAGTCAGATCATCTACAGACACACACACACACACACACACACAGTCAGATCATCTACAGACACACACACACACACACACACACACACAATCAACACATCTACAGACACACACACACACACGAAGCTCTCCAACAGGATTTTTGCATCTGTTGTCTCCTAATGTTTCCTAAACACAGAGCGAAAATCCATTACAGCAAAGGTCAGTGCAAACTCAGTGCACCATAAGCTCTGAGCCTCTGCTTTCCGAATCCTAAGTCCATCCCACCCTCTCCACACACACACACACACACACACTCACACACACATACACACACACACACACACACATACACACACACACACTCTCTCTCATTCTGGAAAATGTATCAAGTTTAAGTTTAAATGAAAAAAATGTCTGCCAGTGTGGTCAGAAGAAATTCATTTAATTTGTAATCAAAATAAGGTTAACAAGCTTTAATATCTTAAGTTGATTCAGATCTCCAGTAGATGCATCTTGGTCTTAAGACATTTTTGCTGGAAAACAGACAAAACTACTGAGAAAGAACAGCAGTGAAGTCAGATAATAATTTAAACTCAAATCAATGTGTTGTCCATGATTTTATTTATTTGAGTAGCCATTATTTTGAGACAATGACTCTATTATCCCTCACACATATATAATTTAACACATTTGATCAAATATGTTCAATCAGACGTGTCCAAAGCGCTGACTGGTTCTTTATGTATATGCATACATTTACCTTTAGAAACCCTCTGCATGCATACAAATATAAGAGATGAAAGGTCTTCTTTGTATTCAGAAGCTACATGAGAGCATTGCGTCCTTCCCATCAGACAAACACCGTCTCCAGCGATCAGATCTTCAAGAGTTTCCATCCTCATGATGATCTCAACATCACCGTCACTGAAGAGCAGAAGATGCTGGAGAGCGCGTGATGAACACCAACACGACAGAAGATACGGAGGAACCGAGAGGAAGGAAGCGTCTTGCGGATTACAGGATTGACAGGATTGGTTTGTGTGTGAAGTGTGCTGATGAATGTTTAGCGTGAGCGGAGCTGAGGCACCGCATCGTTCACATACTCCTAACATAACAATAATAACACCACTCAGAGTAGACGTACACATGAATATACAGGGGAGACGAGGCCTGCTTCATAGTGATAGGGTTTACAGTCATAAGTGTGTGAAGAAAGAGTTTAGTGAAAGTGTGAACAGCAAGACGTCTTTATATGTCTGTCAGGTGTTTCGATCAGGACTGTAGAGTTCCTCACCGGTCCGTCAGACCTCATTTATACATTACTATTAGCCAAAACAAGAGCTTGGTGTTTTTGTTTTGTTTTGTTTCAGGATAGTTTGTCCTCACTGTGACAATTTATCCCATATAGTGTGACAACATGCCCCTAAATGGCAGTGTGTGTTTGGTGAACTACATCTTTTGTCCTTGGTTGAAAATGTTCAGTAACACTGTTTTAAAAGTTTATGCCTATACATGGCTATATATATATAATACGTAATTCTATTACAATGATATAGAATTCAATGTATAAATGATAGTTTGTTGAGTAATGTGTATTCTAGCTGACGATGTTTGACGAAGAGGATTGTCCTGCTGTCAGTGGAGCGCGAGTGTGTATCTCTGTGTGTGTGCTGTGATTGGTGGGATGAAATGAGGAAGCCCCGCCCACAGGTTCATTAATATGAGAATGAAGGGAAGCACACAGACAGATGCTGTAATGTGTGAGAGCTGCTCCTGCCAGCAGACACTCTCTAACGCTGCGCTCCATTGTGAGTCTCTCTCTCTCACACACACACACACACACACTCACTCACTCACTCACTCACACACACACACACACACACACACACACACACACACACACTCACTCACTCACTCACTCACACACTCACTCTCCCTCTCTCACACACACACACACACACACACACACACACTCACTCACTCACTCACTCACACACACACACACACACACACACACACACACACACACACACGTCAGTGCGAGCAGAAGTAGAGCAACATGAGGCAGAGCAGCAGGCTGGCGTAGCGGCAGACGGAGCAGGCATGGGACGCCGCTCTTCTCTTGTGCCGTGGGCCGTTACAGAGCGCCGTGTTGCAGCAGGTGATGCAGACAGAGTTCAGCTTCCCCGTGCAGAACTGCTGGTAGCCCGACGACGCGATCAGACACGCCCCCGACGACGCACACGACTTCCTGTAGTGAATCCCTGCACAGACACAATCACAACAGTCAGCACACAGAACTTCGCATAAAGAACATTTTTAAGATCATTAAGATTTTCTGCATTAAACTGTTTTATGAATTATATGATCATTCACAAGCTCACACTTACATATAATAAACAGAGTAAAGGTTATGCGTATTTGGCATGCTGTCCGAGGGGAGGGCTCCGAGCACAGAATTTTGTCCCGAACCCAGATTAATTAATTAGGTTAATTATCTGAACGTGCTCCTCCTGAACTTTGTTAATAAAACATCATTGTTTGTTGCTCTGCCTTTATGTTGTCTGAAATCTTAATGTTGTTGCATCGCTGTATTTTTACAGTAAAAGGAAACAATCAGTAATTACAAACTCCAAAGTAAAATGTCCAGATGCATTACTGTAATGAGAGTCTTGAAACTTAAATGTCATGAAAACAATGTGACAATGCAAAAAAGGTCCTAAAAGTAGGCTTCATTTTCTTTATGCATTAATTGTCAAAATGGACTTCTATGTTCATTTCCTTCAGTTTAAGCATCAACGCGACAGAGTTTAACTACTGCTTTATCATCGACAGTCCACTAGAGGGCACAACACAACACATAAACATAAACCGCACAGCACCGTACTGCCCTTACTTTAGCTGACAAAAATAATATTTTGTTTGACAAAGAAGATCAAAATGAAATCTATTATTTAAACATATTAATTTCAACATGAATACCATTACCATGCCATTTTAGTAAATCAAACTAAAAATAATGAACATAACATGATGAAATATTGAGTATATTTTTATCAAAAGACAAAAACTAACAGAAAACTGTGTAAAATTAACACTGGAACCAGACTGAAAGCTTCAGTTAAATCCTTTGATTTTATCATTTGATGCACTTTTCTTTGCAGCTGGGTGTATTATTTTCAATAAAGGATTTAAGATGGATTGTTTGCCTTAAAGTTATTGGTTGATTTAAAAAAAAGTTGTCTTCTGTTGATATTTTTTGCCTAATAGAAATATAATAATTTTTTTGTTGATAATTATGCGTGAATGTAGTTTGTCCTGCTGTATTATTTGATGGCAATATGACACAAACACACACACCTCCGGCTGTACTGAAACAAACAGTGAGGAATGAGTCTTCCTGTAAGTCATTAGTAGTCTGGACTGCTTTCTTACAAATAGGGAATGGGGCTGACAGGAGCTAAACTCAGATCAGCATCTGAAGGAGCGTCGCCTGAGCAGCAGCCGATTTCCAGCATAAAGCTCACTTACATTAACACTAGCTTTCAGCCTCCAGCGCTCACTGCAGTCACAGTCTGCCAGGAATTGTTCATTCTGAGAGTTTCTGATAGCGCCACACACTGCGGTCAGAGCAGCAGATGATGAAGAAGCAGTGGAGTAGCAGTGATGGGCAGTGAGGAGCAGATGAAGGAGCAGTGAGGAGCACATGAAGGAGCAGTGGAGGAGCAGATGAAGGGGCAGTGGAGGAGCAGATGAAGGAGCAGATGAAGGAACAGTGATGGGCAGTGAGGAGCAGATGAAGGAGCAGTGAGAAGCAGATGAAGGAGCAGTGGAGGAGCAGATGAAGGGGCAGTGGAGGAGCAGATGAAGGAGCAGATGAAGGAACAGTGATGGGCAGTGAGGAGCAGATGAAGGAGCAGTGAGAAGCAGATGAAGGAGCAGTGGAGGAGCAGATGAAGGGGCAGTGGAGGAGCAGATGAAGGAGCAGATGAAGGAACAGTGATGGGCAGTGAGGAGCAGATGAAGGAGCAGTGAGAAGCAGATGAAGGAGCAGTGGAGGAGCAGATGAAGGGGCAGTGGAGGAGCAGATGAAGGAGCAGATGAAGGAACAGTGATGGGCAGTGAGGAGCAGATGAAGGAGCAGTGAGAAGCAGATGAAGGAGCAGTGGAGGAGCAGATGAAGGGGCAGTGGAGGAGCAGATGAAGGAGCAGATGAAGGAACAGTGATGGGCAGTGAGGAGCAGATGAAGGAGCAGTGAGAAGCAGATGAAGGAGCAGTGGAGGAGCAGATGAAGGGGCAGTGGAGGAGCAGATGAAGGAGCAGATGAAGGAACAGTGATGGGCAGTGAGGAGCAGATGAAGGAGCAGTGAGAAGCAGATGAAGGAGCAGTGGAGGAGCAGATGAAGGGGCAGTGGAGGAGCAGATGAAGGAGCAGATGAAGGAACAGTGATGGGCAGTGAGGAGCAGATGAAGGAGCAGTGAGAAGCAGATGAAGGAGCAGTGGAGGAGCAGATGAAGGGGCAGTGGAGGAGCAGATGAAGGAGCAGATGAAGGAACAGTGATGGGCAGTGAGGAGCAGATGAAGGAGCAGTGAGAAGCAGATGAAGGAGCAGTGGAGGAGCAGATGAAGGGGCAGTGGAGGAGCAGATGAAGGAGCAGATGAAGGAACAGTGATGGGCAGTGAGGAGCAGATGAAGGAGCAGTGGAGGAGCAGTGGAGGAGCAGATGAAGGAGCAGATGAAGGAACAGTGATGGGCAGTGAGGAGCAGATGAAGGAGCAGTGAGGAACAGTGAGGAGCAGTGGAGGAGCAGATGAAGGAGCAGTGATGGGCAGTGAGGAGCAGATGAAGGAGCAGTGAGGAGCAGTGAGGAACAGTGGAGGAGCAGTGGAGGAGCAGATGAAGGAACAATGAGGAGCAGATGAAGGAGCAGTGAAGGAGCAGTGGAGGAGCAGATGAAAGAGCAGTGAGGAGCAGTGAAGGGGCAGTGAAGGAGCAGTGAAGGGGCAGTGAAGGAGCAGTGAAGGGGCAGTGAAGGAGCAGTGAAGGGGCAGTGAAGGAGCAGTGAAGGGGCAGTGAAGGAGCAGTGAAGGGGCAGTGAAGGAGCAGTGAAGGGGCAGTGAAGGAGCAGTGAAGGGGCAGTGAAGGAGCAGTGAAGGGGCAGTGAAGGAGCAGTGAAGGGGCAGTGAAGGAGCAGTGAGGAGCAGTGAGGAGCAGTGAAGGAGCAGTGAGGAGCAGTGAAGAGCAGTGAATGAGAAGTGAGGAGCAGTGAAGGGGCAGTGAAGGAGCAGTGAGGAGCAGTGAAGGGGCAGGGAAGGGGCAGGGAAGGA
>NW_015507236.1:78606-79562 GCF_001515645.1 Sinocyclocheilus grahami
GAGGAGCAGTGAAGGAGCAGTGAAGGAGCAGTGAGGAGCAGTGAGGAGCAGTGAAGGGGCAGTGAAGGGGCAGTGAAGGAGCAGTGAGGGGCAGTGAAGGAGCAGTGAAGGAGCAGTGAAGGGGCAGTGAAGGAGCAGTGAGGAGCAGTGAGGAGCAGTGAAGAGCAGTGAATGAGAAGTGAGGAGCAGTGAAGGGGCAGTGAGGAGCAGTGAATGAGAAGTGAGGATTTCTCCTTCATGAATGAATTTTTCCTTTATGAAAATTGCTTTGTTAATAAAGCTTCATTTGTGTGCTACGACTTCGGTCTGTTACATCATGAGGGTTCTGCTCTTTCTTCTGAACCTCATGCTGACAGTGCTAAACTACTGTGTGAAATATCTGCACTACTGTAAAGTCTGGATCAGCTGACGGTGGATGGAGAGACACGGCAGATGACAGCGTCTCCAATCGAGCTCAGCTGAAGAACAGCCTGTCAGAGCCGGGCACTCTTTTGTTGCCGTGACGAACCCTCGTCAGCCTCTGGTTTATCTCTCGTATATTGAAGTATTTTCTTTAATTAATTAATTAATACATTCATTTATTACTTCACTGATATAACTTAGTGATTTTCTATGAGCACAGCAGCGTTCACTGCACACGCAAACACCATCATCATCATCATCGGTCAGCTAACAAGACTAGTGCTTCACCATAGCAACAAGCAGAACAGGAAGTGATGCGGCATCCTTACCGTCCTCCATGACTAGCACTTCCTTCTGACACATGTCCTGCACGTTGATGGTGCAGTTAACGATGAACTCTGGCAAGGAGCAGTCGTCCTGCCGAACGTCTTCACACTGATAGCACTGGATCTGCAGCGCCACGCTCACCCCTGCGCACACACACACACACTCAAACACTCACACACACGCACACACACACGCACACACACACACACACTCACACACACACACAC
>NW_015507236.1:79866-88382 GCF_001515645.1 Sinocyclocheilus grahami
CACGCACACACACACGCAAACTCACAACACACGCACACACACACACACACACACAAACTCACAACACACACACACAACACACACACACACACACACACACACACCATCATCATCGCCTGTGATTTCTGCACACACACAAATTTATCAGCTTCATCATCATCGCCAGAAATTCAAACACACACAGACATGCATCTTCATCTTTATCATCATCATCATCGCCTGTGATTTCTGCGCACAGGTTTGTGTCGCCTTTAACTTTCATACTGTGATTTTTATTTTGTTTTTATCCAGTGAATTCTGTTCAATGATGCTGGCAGACAGTGTAGGGCAACTCTATTCATTTGTTGGTTAAATAATGAATAGAAATGACAAATACACTTCATTCATATTTCCTTGCATCAGGGTACGTTTGTAATTTGTAATGACTAGAATTCATTGCATTTCTTCAAACAAATCCATGATAAGCTGAATAACTCGGACTGGAGTTGAATGCAATGCTCCCAGAGGCGCGGTTTAAATAAAACATGCATTAAATATGTTCTAAAACTATGATTTGGATTTCTACACTCAATGAGCACAATTTAAAATAAGTTACCACAATTCTGCATGATGAAAATAATAAAAACACAAATCTGATTACTTTCACAGCAAAAATAACATTATTGAAATCAAGTATTTTTTCATCATAGTTGTACATTCGTTTTACTGCCTTAATTTATGCTGATTAGAATAATATCTATTTTAAAATGTATTATTATTATTATTATTATTATTTATTTAGTTTGTTTGTTTTTGTCCGGACAGGATTATCTTTAACACATAACAGTAATTTGAATCTAATCTAACAAACTCCAAAGTAAATTAGAAAAAAATGTGTTTAATTGTATAGAAAATGAGAGTTATTTTTTTGTATTATGTTAACATATTTCTGAAATATGAGCCAGACCGGTGAGTGTTTATCATCTCTTTTGCATTTGCTTAGAATACTGAACACTTAATACAGTTGTTTAAATAGAAAGAAAAAGCATTAACATCTTTCCAGTGTACAAGTGAATCACGTATTATCTGACACATAATACACATAATAATAATAGCAATAAAAAAATCAGGAAAATTAATATTTAACTGTATCGGTCATCATCCATAAATCTATTCATATCCATATGTCGTGCTAATTTAAAATATTAAAAATGAACCACAAACAAGTCATTCTTTTGGGAAATGAAGGCACAATTAAGCATCGTTACTAAGTGTTCCAGTCTCAGTGTTTTCTTCTCAACCCGTGAATAAGCGGAGCTCAAACTCAGTCAAACGAGGCTTTAACTGTTGATTTATTTCAGCGTGTAGCTCGGCATCAGACGAAAGCTCACTAGCATCACAGGCCATTCATCATGATCCAGTCATTTCTATCATCTCCCGCGTTCAGCTCGACCGGTGTTAATGTGAGATGCATGCACTCACCCGCCGTCAGCGCGAGCATCAGTAGAGTCGCACACCGCCGCATCCCGGAGCCGCTCAGCGCCGCGCCGACGCGTCCATCCCGCGAGCGACCGCCGCACGAGACGCTCACTTCATCACGCACGCGTTCCTCGCGGCTGCACGGCAGATAACAGCTGCTCTCCAGCGCTCCAGAGCCAACGCGGACTGCTGAGGCAGAGACACCAACATTTACATATTTGATTGCCCGTATCTTAATGGAAGATGTGTCATAATAGCAACACTGTGAATGCAAATTAAACAATTTCACTCAATATTCGTTTTTACTAAATAATAAACAAGAATGACAGGATTGGTATTGAATGTAAATAATAACACGAGCATCAACATGCCACTCGCGTCCCATCAAACTTATAAAAACTGTAACTTTTACTCCACAGATCTAGAAACATGACAGTGTCCACAAACAGACATCACTTTGATATTCAGCCTGGTACAGTTGTTCAGATCGCGAGGACACTTGGGTCAGAGCTCTTCAGACATGCATCAGTCTCCGAGGCTACTGTGGTTCACTGACCGCATCTGTCAAATTACACCAACTCTCATCACTTCCACACAAACACCACCAGCACCTCATGTGCTACACGAGCTGGTTCACTCACTAACTGTTACGCTTAAGTTCAAAACCTAGCACAGTCACAAAAAGAATAATCGGCAACATTTCTACAGTAATATCATATAGAAAAATGTTCTGAATGAAATACTATGAAAGCAGATGCTGAACATCTTCACAAGTGCTAGTCTTTCACGTGCATTACTGTACAAGAGAGGACAACCTGGGAATAATTCTGTACTATACTGTAAACATGGAGCATGTAAGATATACGGCAGTCCATTATAAACAGTATTATTCTCGTTTTGTGAAGAACCTTTACGAAAGCAAACACGGTATAACGCTTCTGTTGTTGGTGTTGTTAGGTTGTTGTGTAATGAGTGATAAAGTGAAACTCTTAGCTAGAGTTATGTTAGAATGAGCTGATTTGAGGCATTAATGAAGTGTTTCGGTAGCTTTACTGAATGTGGGGTGAACGGCTGTGTCAAGCTGGACCCTAACCCTAACCCTAACCCTAAGACTGTGTGAAGAACATTGAGAAATGTGTCCTAATGACTAAAGAACTGTAGACAGTCACAGATCACTATATTCCACAGACACACTATTAAATCAGAAAATAGATCTGCTTTTCCTTCTCTCTGCTGCTATTTTAGCTTTTACGTGTGTGTCTGTGATAAACGTTATTGCTCTGGCAAAGTGAAACTTCAGATAGACAGAGACCGTCTTAAAGCTCATTAATGTCTTCCTCTGTTTATTTTATTTGATCTTCTGCATTACAATTATTATTCTATTAACATTCTGTCAGAGAGAGAGAGAGAATCACACACACACACACACACTAATATCATGTGTGAACAGGTCTTACAGGGTGTCTCCAAATGAGTGCTGGTGTGTGTGTGTGTGTGTGATTCTCTCTCTCTCTCTGTATGTGTGTGTGTGTTTGTCTGTGTGTGTGTGTGTGTGTGTATAATTCTCTCTCTCTTTCTGTATGTGTGTGTTTGTCTGTGTGTGTGTGTGTGATAGGCTCTCTCTCTCTGAGTGTGTGTGTGTGTGCGTGTCAGAGTGATGAATGAGGGTATGTATGTGTTGTGAGGATTGTGACAGCAGAAGTGGGAGTTTACGTCTCTTTCTTGAGTGTCTGTGAAAGGTTGTTAAACACACTTTAATCACACACACACACACACACACACACACACACTCACACACACATGTTTTTATGGTTTATGGGGACTCTCCATAGGTGTAATGGTTTTTATACTGTACAGACCATATATTCTATTGTCCTACACCAACCCTACCCCTAAACCTACCCCTCACAGGAGACTTTCTGCATTTTTAGATTTTCAAAAAACTTCATTCTGTGTGATTTATAAGCCTTTTGAATTATGGGGACACTGAAAATGTCCTCATAAATTCCCTTCTCGTTGTAATACCTATGTCATACCCATGTTATTATACAAATTTGTGTCCTCATAAACCACATAAACATGCACACACGCACACACACACACTCACACACACACACACACACCTCCTGTTAAGAGCACTTTATGCATTGCTGTATTTTAGGAGCTGATGAATGATGAAGGATTCTGATGGTTTATCTGTAAAGAGATCAACTCGCTCCTCTGGTCTGGATCTGCAGACACAAAGCAAGCACTCAGAGACCTCAAGCTCTGAAAGAAACACCATCAAACAGAGACACTGTTCATAGCTTTACACGCTGCTAACTCTTCTGTTAACTAACCGTTCTGTCATTGAGTGCACATCAGAAGAAGCATGAAAGCATCATAAAAGCGGCTCATACGACTGACGCTCTTCACATCTTCACCAAGTGTTTACTGATGATAATGTCTTCCTCCAGTGAACCGAATCACTGATTCAGTGAGCCAATGACTGGAACAGGACTGATTCATGATGAGAGATCCCACTCAAAATCAGATTCATTCACGAATCAGACGGGTGTCCAGTGACAGCTGAGCCACACATCTGATGAATAATCAGTTCAGCCGCTCCTCACACGAACAATCAGACCACTTCAGAAGACATGACAGCACTAATGATTCACTTTCCTTTAATAGAAAAGAGCAAGACGTCAATGTCAAAACAGGTTCAGATCAAAGTGAGGCTGAATAAATGCTGAATTCATTCTGTTAGCAGCACCTTTTCCTCCCACAGTTAGTTCAAGAGAATTTACAAATCACAGCACACAAAAACATCGCTAACCTTGTGTGTGTGTGTGTGTGTGTGTGTGTGTGTGTGTCTTGGTGATTTCACGCTGCTTGCATTTAATCAGTAAGTCGTCCACTGTTAAATACTGGGAAGAAAATATCACATGACACGGCAGGGCAAACCGATCGAAAGCAATTAGACAGAGGAGCAATCTGAATTATAGCGGCGCAGAGATACTGGACCCTCAGGCCAACACACACACACACACACACACACACACACACATCACCTCACACGGCCGTAATCACAAGACAATTAAGTTTAAAACCAGAGTGTATCAGGTAATTATTTTATAACAGAGGAAGACGAGGACGAACAGGAGAGAGGAAGGAGTAAAGCCGTCAGAAAACCACCATTATATTCACCACCGCTCATGACATTTACGGTGTCGAAAATCACAGCACAGCCTTCAGTTCCTGCGGAGAGAAATGAAGTCTGTGTGTTTGTGAGGAAAATCACTTGTTTTTTCATTTAGCAGACACTTATATCTAAAGCCATTCAAAGAAAAGACAGGAAAAGAGTGGATGTTACCAGAGCTGCTTCTCCAGATGTCAGTTCTGGAAACCGTCTTTATCGTGCCTTCAGTGTCCTTCAATACACCCGTGCTTTGCTCTTTGGAGAAGTTTCTGTATGATTATGTCGGTAGAAAATGAATATGTAATTGAGTTTATAACTGAAGCAGTGAGCCCATCATATCTGTTCAGAGGATTTTAACGCAGTTTTCACTGCGAGCACAAACACTGCAGAAGAGCCGGATATAAGACATGTGCATCACGTCTGTGATTTATGAGTGCAGAGATGAGAAGAGCCATATTCAGTCTCAGATGATGAAAGAGAGAAGGTACGGACACAATGATGAGAACGCTGATCAGAAATGATGTTCTGGACTGTCGAGAGCGCACAGCAGAGTCTTCAGCGTGAAATCAGCTCCTTCATTAGTGTAGATTGTGTGTGTGTGTGTGTGTATGTGTGTGTGATGTAGATATAGCGTCTCTGTGCTTTTGGCAGCGGTGTTTTATTAAAGAGGCTTTTGTTAACTGGAGAGCTCCTGATAACTGCAGCTCTTCTCCATATCTCTCATCCACATCAGCAGACCCTGTTTCTCCATACAGCAGCCTCAGCCCGTCTCTCTCTTCATCTCTCCTTGACAAGAAAAACCTTCACAAGGGCATACAAGATGAATAGCCTTTCTGCACAGAGGAAAATACCCTTTATTATTAGCCACCGGTTCCTAAAACACACACACACACACACACACACACACACACACACAGAGAGAGAGAGAGAGAGAGAGAGAGAGAGAGAGAGAGAGAGAGAGAGAGAGAGAGAGAGAGAGAGAGAGAGAGAGAGAGAGAGAGAGAGAGAGAGAGAGAGAGAGAGAGAGAGAGAGAGAGAGAGAGAGAGAGAGAGAGAGAGAGAGAGAGAGAGAGAGAGAGAGAGAGAGAGAGAGAGAGAGAGAGAGAGAGAGAGAGAGAGAGAGAGAGAGAGAGAGAGAGAGAGAGAGAGAGAGAGAGAGAGAGAGAGAGAGAGAGAGAGAGAGAGAGAGAGAGAGAGAGAGAGAGAGAGAGAGAGAGAGAGAGAGAGAGAGAGAGAGAGAGAGAGAGAGAGAGAGAGAGAGAGAGAGAGAGAGAGAGAGAGAGAGAGAGAGAGAGAGAGAGAGAGAGAGAGAGAGAGAGAGAGAGAGAGAGAGAGAGAGAGAGAGAGAGAGAGAGAGAGAGAGAGAGAGAGAGAGAGAGAGAGAGAGAGAGAGAGAGAGAGAGAGAGAGAGAGAGAGAGAGAGAGAGAGAGAGAGAGAGAGAGAGAGAGAGAGAGAGAGAGAGAGAGAGAGAGAGAGAGAGAGAGAGAGAGAGAGAGAGAGAGAGAGAGAGAGAGAGAGAGAGAGAGAGAGAGAGAGAGAGAGAGAGAGAGAGAGAGAGAGAGAGAGAGAGAGAGAGAGAGAGAGAGAGAGAGAGAGAGAGAGAGAGAGAGAGAGAGAGAGAGAGAGAGAGAGAGAGAGAGAGAGAGAGAGAGAGAGAGAGAGAGAGAGAGAGAGAGAGAGAGAGAGAGAGAGAGAGAGAGAGAGAGAGAGAGAGAGAGAGAGAGAGAGAGAGAGAGAGAGAGAGAGAGAGAGAGAGAGAGAGAGAGAGAGAGAGAGAGAGAGAGAGAGAGAGAGAGAGAGAGAGAGAGAGAGAGAGAGAGAGAGAGAGAGAGAGAGAGAGAGAGAGAGAGAGAGAGAGAGAGAGAGAGAGAGAGAGAGAGAGAGAGAGAGAGAGAGAGAGAGAGAGAGAGAGAGAGAGAGAGAGAGAGAGAGAGAGAGAGAGAGAGAGAGAGAGAGAGAGAGAGAGAGAGAGAGAGAGAGAGAGAGAGAGAGAGAGAGAGAGAGAGAGAGAGAGAGAGAGAGAGAGAGAGAGAGAGAGAGAGAGAGAGAGAGAGAGAGAGAGAGAGAGAGAGAGAGAGAGAGAGAGAGAGAGAGAGAGAGAGAGAGAGAGAGAGAGAGAGAGAGAGAGAGAGAGAGAGAGAGAGAGAGAGAGAGAGAGAGAGAGAGAGAGAGAGAGAGAGAGAGAGAGAGAGAGAGAGAGAGAGAGAGAGAGAGAGAGAGAGAGAGAGAGAGAGAGAGAGAGAGAGAGAGAGAGAGAGAGAGAGAGAGAGAGAGAGAGAGAGAGAGAGAGAGAGAGAGAGAGAGAGAGAGAGAGAGAGAGAGAGAGAGAGAGAGAGAGAGAGAGAGAGAGAGAGAGAGAGAGAGAGAGAGAGAGAGAGAGAGAGAGAGAGAGAGAGAGAGAGAGAGAGAGAGAGAGAGAGAGAGAGAGAGAGAGAGAGAGAGAGAGAGAGAGAGAGAGAGAGAGAGAGAGAGAGAGAGAGAGAGAGAGAGAGAGAGAGAGAGAGAGAGAGAGAGAGAGAGAGAGAGAGAGAGAGAGAGAGAGAGAGAGAGAGAGAGAGAGAGAGAGAGAGAGAGAGAGAGAGAGAGAGAGAGAGAGAGAGAGAGAGAGAGAGAGAGAGAGAGAGAGAGAGAGAGAGAGAGAGAGAGAGAGAGAGAGAGAGAGAGAGAGAGAGAGAGAGAGAGAGAGAGAGAGAGAGAGAGAGAGAGAGAGAGAGAGAGAGAGAGAGAGAGAGAGAGAGAGAGAGAGAGAGAGAGAGAGAGAGAGAGAGAGAGAGAGAGAGAGAGAGAGAGAGAGAGAGAGAGAGAGAGAGAGAGAGAGAGAGAGAGAGAGAGAGAGAGAGAGAGAGAGAGAGAGAGAGAGAGAGAGAGTGTGTGTGTGAGTGTGTGAGTGAGTGAGTGAGTGAGTGTGAGTGTGAGTGTGAGTTGAGTGTGTGTGAGTGAGTGAGTGATATCTCTGTTATGGGTCGCAGTGAGTTCAAAGTTTTAACGTACAAGTTTGCTTTAATTTATTTTCAAGATCTGAGGTAAAACATCTATTGTTGCTTTTACTATGGCTATAAAGATCACGCTAAATAATATTCAAATATACAAATATAATAAAGCACATAATCATTACCTGAGATTATCACTGTCAAATTTTGTATGTTGTTCCTGCCCCGACGTGCAGAAAATAAAAAACATTTCTAAAATAGAATCCCGTGTGGCTTATCATCACGTGTCGCTGTGGCGGAGGTTAGGACACAAACTACACGGAAAAGATACTTGTTATCACGTCATGTCTGGTTGGGACACACGGTGTCCCCCAAAAAATCTAAGCATAAAAATATGAATACTGTCAGTATTAATTAATACTATTAATACTGACAGATCTACTAATTGAATCTGCAATTAGGGAAAGTGGAGAGAAGAGATCCAGGCTGGAGATGAGCAGGAGCAGCTGATTTGCATGCAGACATGGAGATCCAGATGTTTTGTATTTAATATTCAACAGGCAAAGTTCTTCTGTATCTAAATGCAAAAATGTTCATAATTGTTTAATGAAACAGACTACTGGACACTATCTTGTGACCATCTTGTGATTATTTTAACAAAAGCAACAATAACATAATAATTGTAATAATAATACCAATTATATATATATAGGTCAGTGGCCCTTGGCTTGGTTTTGTTGGCAGAATTCGTCCCAAAAACTAATTGAGGAACCCTGGTTTAGAATGTGAGTGGAGTGTGTGTGTTTAGTGTGTGTTTAGAGTGTGTGTGTGTGTGTGTGTGTGTGTGTTTAGAGTGTGTGTGTGTGTGAGAGAGTGTGTGTTTGGACTGTGTGTGTTTAGAGTGTGTGTGTGTGTGTGTGTGTGTTTAGAGTGTGTGTGTGTGTGT
>NW_015507236.1:91567-94067 GCF_001515645.1 Sinocyclocheilus grahami
ATAGACAAGAGAGTCTGCCTTGATGTTCTAGGCTGGAGTAGGTGAGCAATGTTGTTATGGTGCAGCCTGGCTTCCACGATGACAGATGGGTCCTCTACGATTGCATCAGAGACCTCTACAGGTTGGGAGTGGGAGGTCCACTTCAGTTCAGTACCTGTCCTCCAGCATAGGTCGTTTAAGTCTGGCCAGTCTGATGACACACCAAATCCCTGTGCCCGTCCATCCAGCTTTCCATTGGTCTTTCTTTTAAAACCCAGGAAGCTGTCTTCCCCACTGCATGCGTGTGGCACCTTCTGTCTTTTAAAATCCAGCAATAAGGATGCTCTGGCCATTTGCCCCACGCTGATATAATCACAGTTCAGCATATTGATAAGGTGAGACTGTCTTGTGGCTATGTACTCCCACATGCAGTTTGGGACTCCAAGCCCCCCGTCCTGTCTTTTCTGGAAGATAAAACATCTTGTGGAATGTGTGTTGAGACAAAGCCATTTCATAACCACGTTTACGGTTTTGTTGTCCATTTCACGCAATACTTTTTGTGGGATGTGGACGTTTGCAAAATGGTCTCTTATTGCTTGCACTTTTAGAGTAATGGAAAAAGGTTATGCGTCAATGAGATCCAGTCTGGTCATAAACTGATGTGCCATGTCAGTCACTTGTAGACTCCATTCTCCAGCAATGTTAAACTTGTGACCCAGGTAGTTGTAGGTCTCATGTCTAGTATACACTCTGAGTGGCTGGTCTAAGATGGTAAAAGAGGGGGGTTGGTCGGCCCTTGATCTGTACCAACGGTTGCCACCGCTCCTCCTCTCATAGAAAACTGCACATTTACTGTGCTTTACTTGTAGGCCAGACCATGTCAGGAATCTGTCCGTGCATGACAACAAGTTTTTAATCACGCCTTCATCTCGAGATGCGACGACCAGATCATCAGCATAACCCTGGACTGGGTTCGGTGACAGGACGTGGGGCGGGGCATGTGTACAGAGCCATTTTAGCCATTGATTTATTGCAATGATGAAATTTACAGCACTCCATGGACATCCAGTTTTGATTCCTACCTCAAGTGGTATTGGTCTGGTGAGATCTTTTCCACAGATCACTTGCAGGTAAGAGTCACAATATACATCTTTTATTATGTCTACATAGATCTTAGGGAGCTGTATCTCTTCCAATGCATCAATCATGACTCTATGAGGCAATGTGCCAAAGGCATCTCTGAAGTCTAGGAAGACAATGTATAGCTTAGCAGATTCATGCTTAAAGTCGTCAATCGCAGTTTTCAAGCAAAAAACATGCTCATTCATGCCTTGTCGCTCAATATAAGCTTTTTGTTTATTAGAAAAAAATCCAGCATCAACCAGCCAAGGCAGTATTCTTGAAAGCAGGCACTTCATAAAGACTTTGTATACAGATGGCAATAGTGAGATGTCCCTCCATGTTGAGGGGTCTTCTGGTACATTGTCTTTCTTCGGTATTCTATGAATGAGTGCTCCCTTCCATGAACTAGGGACTTTACCATTAATCAAACAGGTGTTAAATATGCTTTTCAATATGTAGCAAGATGTTTGCCTAGTGGCTTTCAGATTCTCGTAAGTAACACCATCTGAGCCGCTGGCTTTGTTATTGGGCAGATTTACAATTACTTTCTCAATCTCTTCTATTGTAAACGCCGATGTAGGCGGCGGCGACTCAGTCATTATGTTGTCCAAGTCATCATTCCACGGGGGTAATTCAAGCGTGATAGTATTTGGATCGGACTGGCATTTTTTCCGATAATAATTGTACACTTGCTCAGTGTTATCAGGATCAAGCGGTGGCGTGGGAAACATGCAGTCATTTAGGATAATGTCAATCGCCTTTGCTCTACGATGCTGCCATAGGTAGGTAGGTTAGTTTGTTTTTGCCTACCTTTTGAGGGTTTCTCTGATGCTGTCTTGTGGCTGGTTGTATCACCTCCCGCAGGTACTGCAGTTGTTTTTCAATCCAATCGGCCGGGTTTGCAACAGGGTTTGATTTGAATCACGCATTATCATCCAGTGGCAAAGTCCTTAAAATCCGCACTACATACTTGAGTAACGGTAGTCCAAGTTGTCCTCCATCTGTACGTTTTATGGAAAATATTCCGGTTTTGAAGAAGGCCCCATTAAGAACTGTAAACAACCTTGACCACTTCTTGAAATCTCCAGTAAGTACAACGTTTTGTTTTTCGTGTAATCGTTTTGTATCCAGGCCTTTCCTAAATTGTCTTTTGTGATACTGGAAATGTATCCATTAATTTTCTGTTAGCAATCGTTCATAATCCGTGGACTCTGTAGATGGAATGTTGCAGGTCGGCGGTAGATGTTCTGGGGTAGAATCCAGGACTTGCCGGCGGTGCTTGTAAATTTTACCACTTTGTATCGCCTGCTTAAAGGCTACTTTGAAGAATTTACAAAGGGACCAAATTGTTATTCTTTATTAACACGCGCATTATCATCCAGTGGCAAAGTCCTTAAAA
>NW_015507236.1:95658-96391 GCF_001515645.1 Sinocyclocheilus grahami
CTCTCTCTCTCTCTCACACACACACACACACACACACACACACACACACACCACTCACACACTCTCTCACACACACGGGCCTGTATGCCTGCAGGACGCTCCAGGTGTGTTCTCTTCCACTGCTCACAAGCACATACACACACTATTGTTTCCAGTGTTTAAACATACACACACACTCACTCACACACACTCACACACACTCACACACACACACACACAATACACAACACACACACACACAACACACACACACACACACACACACACACACACACACACAGTTTTCGACCTCTTTCATCACTGTCCTCTTCCTGCTTATCACACTCACTTATTTGCTCCTCCTGAGCGAGTGTGTGTGTGTGTGAGAGTACTAGCCTAATCTCTGTTTTAAAGGCTTTGCGGCGGTAATGAAAGCAGCTGCTTTGATAAGTCAGTGAATGTGTGAGAGAAGCAGAATAAAGATATGAAGCAAATGAAGAACACACACTCACACATGGCTCAGTGCGCCATACGTGAAACACATACCAGCAAATATTGCTTACTCGGACGCAGCACGTCTGTGAATTATTCATGAGATCGATTATATTCCAGTAATGTGACAGTCATTTCTTTCTTTAAGACAGAAGCTGAACTCTTGTGCCGGCGGATCACATCATCTCCGGCGCGTCTCCATAGTGACAGCGCTCTCCAGACGCTGTCTGTCTGTGTGTGTGTGTGTGTGTGTGTGTGTGTG
>NW_015507237.1:0-851 GCF_001515645.1 Sinocyclocheilus grahami
CCCTTCTTCAGGGAACGAGGGTTACATACGTAACCGAGACGTTTTCTCAGATCACTTTAATTGACCATACATATTTGAGAGGAAATGTTTCAATCATGTGGAACCACTGTCCATGATTAAATAATGTGTTAAAATAACATGCTAGCAAGTTATATCTAATTTTTCTTTACAAATATGATTTTAGAGTTTGGCAGTCTAAAGATGGCACTGATTACATACTGATTACAATTTATTTTGAGCTACTTGATTGAAAAATGTTCTTTCAAAATGAAAACACTGAGTTAAGCCAAAGAGTAGCCATTTCAAGTCAATTTAAGATGATGAAATCGTATTTATTCTTGTGGCCAGTGAGAAATTCGCTTGGATGTTCGTTCACAGAGGCCGCTGGGTTTTCTGAAAGTGCTTGCTCGTCATATGGAAGCCCTTTGATGTAAATCGAACTGATCCGATCTCACAAAGGTAGTCTATGGTTCACTTCTGAACATTTTGGGTTGACTTTTTCGCATTCTGGCTGTTATTTGTCAATGTAAAGAGAAGCAGATTATGGCATTAGGAACACAAAGGTCATGTCTGAGCTGATCAAATTGATTCCTTTAATGATGCAAGTTGCTTTAAAAGTTTCTGCCAAATACATAAATATAAATATTATTTGTTTGGAAATGACAGACTGTCCTAATGATCGGTGAGCTGGGATACAAAAATGCAGAAATATGAGATGTATTTTTCACAAAAGCCCTGCAGCTGTCAAAAGTCCCTATTCATTTGTCAGCAAAAGTCTGCCGGTTGATGTAAAATACGGCATCTGGCAGACTTTTGCTTACAAATAAACCGAGATATATTGAAACAGGTAA
>NW_015507237.1:1628-5234 GCF_001515645.1 Sinocyclocheilus grahami
CATCACCCGGTGCCAGGTAACGACCACATCCAGAAACGCACGGGTTAAACGGCATCTTTAAAAAACAAAGATGCACCTGCTTATTGTACTCTTTTAGAGAAATTGCTCTTTCACGGAAAATGCTCTTTTAGTGCTGAGGCGCACAGGGGAAATGGCCGCTTGCAGCACAACAGGGGGTAGTGCAGCCTGAAGTGCGCAACCCACTCAACACAGGAACGATCACCGCTGAAGCGCCGTCCGCCAACACCAGAAGCTTGTAAGAGCACGTTGAACTCGTAGCTCACTGAAGACACTTGGATGGAGCAGAACGATATTGTCGCTCGGCTCCGAAGCGAAAAGCTGGTATGCATTGCACCGGCTGCCTTTTTATGTTCACGCTGTGATCAGCAGCAGCTGGATGCAATAATTGCATGCCAATGTGCATTGGCTCGTTTAGTTACACTCGAAGTAGATTGGTCTCTCGAAGCGAGATCCCAATTCGTTGGTCACCGATGTGACTCGGAGTGACTGACTGAAAGGGAACCATGGCTAATTTGTGGTTATCATGGCTACAAGAACCATGATTTTTGGTTTTATTCGTAGTAAAACCATGGCTAATTTTCGTAAGGGAACATGGAAATGCAGAGAGAATATTAGATGCGTTGTTGGTGGTTCAATTATTATCGGCAAAACACGTTATTAACGTCAACAGCCAAAAAATTTCACAGGTTTATGAATGTACCTGAAAGTGATGCTGAAAACTTCCACTTTTGCTTCCTTCAGCTTGTGTATATGAATACGAGTACTGTATATGAGTACTGTTGTTAATATTCATACAGAGCCATCAAAGTGCTTCTTTTGTTTTCAAACAGACTCAGAATTACTGTATACAAAGTGTGAGCGAGTGAGGCAGAAAGAGAGAGAGAGAGGCTTGTCATTACTGTCTGACTGCCTGTCTGGTTCATAAACATGATATCAGTATCAGCCCAAATCGAATAACTTCACGCAGGCTTCCCGCTATGGTAGACTGCATAGGTGAAAGGGCTTCTGCTGACAGTAATCAGCTTGGAGAAAAACTAGAAGGCTATTTCTGTCACAGGTACCCTGTCCTATTTTTGTCTCAGAAAGACACATTAAGGGACCACAGCCAACCATGTGGGCATTGAAAAGGAAGGGCAATTGGTTGATAATTAGCCGAAAATCTAGAGGTTTTAATTTTATTGACTGTAATTGGAGTCATTATGTATGTCACATTCAAAGCCACCCACTTGCTGTTTTCCACTCACAGAGTCTTTGCCATTCATTTTGTAGGTTTTTATTGTAGCGTTAATCTTTATCAATGAAGTGTTAAGAAATCTCTCTTATTCATTGAGTTGTGAACACACACACAGGGCCAATTAAAGGGGTGATTCTGTGCCATGTCATGCAGAGAATTGCAAAGTTATAGTTGTCCTTAAATTATCAAAACATGAGGTGTGAGCGGGTGCGGGAATGGCGCGTCATGTGTGCTCTACTGCGTTCACTGTAAAATGCATTTTTCATAATGATATATACTGTATATATGTTCATGCTTATATTTTTATTTATGTATATGCATACATTCATTTTAATATTAATATAGAAGGAAAGTTTTTTTTTTGAGCAACTGGGATGGTGCCCCCCTGGGAGATGGTGCCCTACACAAACTGCATATTCTGCGTATAGGGAGCGGCGGTACTGTATCCACTTGTACAGCAGAACAAAAGAGCTTTTTCCATCATTTATAGTATATTTATCTTATTTTAACTATTTAATTTCTAACTTGCATGATGTTATAAACACAGATGCAGGAGATTTCCAGGTGCAGTATTTTTTTTTGAGTGCCATACATGGACTCCTTCATTGTGAATAAATAAATGTATGAGCAAATTAACTTAACTAAGCAGTAAAGACATCTATGAAAACATCTTTTGACATTTATGAGACATACAGTACATGTTGTGACACCTGTAATATAGATTCACTTCACCTTCACCTCACTACTTAGGGGATTCATTGTTGTGTGCTGTAAACTGCATGTGTCATACACAGCGTGTTGTATTTAAAGTCATCCTTCACACACAATGTCATATAGTTTTTAAGCGTGTTGAGATAATTCTGATTCTAAATATGGGGCAAAGCTTCTGGCATCAGCAGTTTCATGCCGCATGTGTCTACACACTAATGTGTTAATGTGTCTCCGTATGCCCTTGTCCCTCAGTTTAACTCCACACTAGCAGCGTGGCATCATGGTTGGAGGGGTTGGTTTTGAATTTCAACGCTGTTTACTGAAGGGAGTTAATCAGGCGGATTACTGTGCTCACAGTCCTCCATGTAACACCTTGTTGCCTCTGAGTGCAGCACTAAACCCAATGACTGAAAACTATTTGACCTTGGTGCTTTGCCTGTGTGCCCTTGGGGGAATCCATGACAGTAAAATTCCATTCAGATGCATAAATAAAATTCATATTTCATACTTCCACTTTTGCTTCCTTCAGCTTGTATATATGAACTTCTAAGGAGGAGTACTGTTGTTAATATTCACACAGAGCCATCAAAGTGCTTCTTTTGGTTTCACACAGACTCAGAATTACTGTATACAAAGTGTGAGCGAGCGAGGCAGAAAGAGAGAGAGAGAGGCTTGTCATTACTGTCTGACTGCCTGTCTGGTTCATAAACATGATATCAGTATCAGCCCAAATCGAATAACGTCACGCAGGCTTCCCGCTATGGTAGACTGCATAGGTCAGGGGTCCCCAAACTACGGCCCATGGGCCGAATGCGGCCCACCCCCACATTTGGACCGGCCCTCTGAACAATGCCAGAGACATATTTTGAAAATTTTATTTTAAATATACAGTTTCAGTTATATCATGTCTATATTTGATAATAAATATTGGCTTTCAGACTAAAATTTCCCTTGGTTATTAACGTAGCCTAATTATTTGTTAAATTCACCTACCAACAGAATGGTACGTTCAACATAACTTACCATCGCGATCGAACAGGTGACGCGCGAACCAGCGAAAAAAATTCAAAGAGACGACAAAATGGCCAAGCGGTTGGGAAAGAGAAAGGTTGATTCAGAATGCAGGGTATTTAACCAAAAGTGGACAAGTGATAATTTTTTTGTTCAGTGCAAAGAAGTGGCTGTTTGTCTCATCTGTCAAGAAACAGTGTCTGTGTTCAAAGAATACAATCTGCGCCGACACTACGAAACCCGCCACAGAGAAAAGTATGCTAGCTTGCAAGGCCAAATGAGAGCAGACAAAGTGTCGAAGCTAAAAAAAGTGTACTATCAGCTCAGCAGAATACATTTGTATGCCAAACCCAGCTGAAGCAGTCATCCGTTCGAGCTAGCTTTCAGGTAGCTAAACTGATTGCAACCAGCAGTAGGCCATTCAGTGACGGCGAGTTCGTCAAGAAATGTATGAATGCTGTTGCGGAGGAGGTGTGCCCCGATAAGAAAGATGTCTTAAATGCGGTGAGTCTGTCCGCAAGTACAGTCACCAGACGAATTGAATAAATGGGGGATAATGTATATGCCCAGCTGCAGGAGAAAGTGAAAGAATTTGAATTTTTTGCATTAGCACTGGATGAGAGCAATGA
>NW_015507237.1:5385-6929 GCF_001515645.1 Sinocyclocheilus grahami
GGGGCAAAGCTTCTGGCATCAGCAGTTTCATGCCGCATGTGTCTACACACTAATGTGTTAATGTGTCTCCGTATGCCCTTGTCCCTCAGTTTAACTCCACACTAGCAGCGTGGCATCATGGTTGGAGGGGTTGGTTTTGAATTTCAACGCTGTTTACTGAAGGGAGTTAATCAGGCGGATTACTGTGCTCACAGTCCTCCATGTAACACCTTGTTGCCTCTGAGTGCAGCACTAAACCCAATGACTGAAAACTATTTGACCTTGGTGCTTTGCCTGTGTGCCCTTGGGGGAATCCATGACAGTAAAATTCCATTCAGATGCATAAATAAAATTCATATTTCATACTTCCACTTTTGCTTCCTTCAGCTTGTATATATGAACTTCTAAGGAGGAGTACTGTTGTTAATATTCATACAGAGCCATCAAAGTGCTTCTTTTGGTTTCACACAGACTCAGAATTACTGTATACAAAGTGTGAGCGAGCGAGGCAGAAAGAGAGAGAGAGAGGCTTGTCATTACTGTCTGACTGCCTGTCTGGTTCATAAACATGATATCAGTATCAGCCCAAATCGAATAACGTCACGCAGGCTTCCCGCTATGGTAGACTGCATAGGTCAGGGGTCCCCAAACTACGGCCCATGGGCCGAATGCGGCCCACCCCCACATTTGGACCGGCCCTCTGAACAATGCCAGAGACATATTTTGAAAATTTTATTTTAAATATACAGTTTCAGTTATATCATGTCTATATTTGATAATAAATATTGGCTTTCAGACTAAAATTTCCCTTGGTTATTAACGTAGCCTAATTATTTGTTAAATTCACCTACCAACAGAATGGTACGTTCAACATAACTTACCATCGCGATCGAACAGGTGACACGCGAACCAGCGGAAAAAATTCAAAGAGACGACAAAATGGACAAGCGGTTGGGAAAGAGAAAGGTTGATTCAGAATACAGGGTATTTAACCAAAAGTGGACAAGTGATAATTTTTTTGTTCTGTGCCAAGAAGTGGCTGTTTGTCTCATCTGTCAAGAAACAGTGTCTGTGTTCAAAGAATACAATCTGCGCTGACACTATGAAACCTGCCACAGAGAAATGTATGCTAGCTTGCAAGGCCAAATGAGAGCAGACAAAGTATCGAAGCTAAAAAGTGTACTTGACGGCGAGTTCGTCAAGAAATGTATGAATGCTGTTGCGGAGGAGGTGTGCCCCGATAAGAAAGATGTCTTAAATGCGGTGAGTCTGTCCGCAAGTACAGTCACCAGACGAATTGAAGAAATGGGGGATACTGTATATGCCCAGCTACAGGAGAAAGTGAATGAATTAGAATTTTTTACATTAGCACTGGATGAGAGCAATGACGTGCAGGACACAGCACAGCTGCTAATTTTTCTTCGTGGAGTTAGCTCAAACTTTGAAGTGTCAGAGGAGCTAGCAGCCCTACAAAGTCTAAAAGGCACTACGACAGGGGAGGATATTTTTGGTAAAGTGTGCCAAACGATGGGAGAGCTGGGTCTAGACTGGTCTAAGCTGGCCAG
>NW_015507237.1:6939-12374 GCF_001515645.1 Sinocyclocheilus grahami
TTTATGAATGTACCTGAAAGTGATGCTGAAAACTTTCACTTTTGCTTCCTTCAGCTTGTGTATATGAATACGAGTACTG
Organism: Sinocyclocheilus grahami; assembly: GCF_001515645.1. Taxonomy (NCBI): domain Eukaryota; kingdom Metazoa; phylum Chordata; class Actinopteri; order Cypriniformes; family Cyprinidae; genus Sinocyclocheilus; species Sinocyclocheilus grahami. The sequence continues at coordinate 7,019 of NW_015507237.1, forward strand.
TATATGAGTACTGTTGTTAATATTCATACAGAGCCATCAAAGTGCTTCTTTTGTTTTCAAACAGACTCAGAATTACTGTATACAAAGTGTGAGCGAGTGAGGCAGAAAGAGAGAGAGAGATGCTTGTCATTACTGTCTGACTGCCTGTCTGGTTCATAAACATGATATCAGTATCAGCCCAAATCGAATAACTTCACGCAGGCTTCCCGCTATGGTAGACTGCATAGGTGAAAGGGCTTCTGCTGACAGTAATCAGCTTGGAGAAAAACTAGAAGGCTATTTCTGTCACAGGTACCCTGTCCTATTTTTGTCTCAGAAAGACACATTAAGGGACCACAGCCAACCATGTGGGCATTGAAAAGGAAGGGCAATTGGTTGATAATTAGCCGAAAATCTAGAGGTTTTAATTTTATTGACTGTATTTGGAGTCATTATGTATGTCACATTCAAAGCCACCCACTTGCTGTTTTCCACTCACAGAGTCTTTGCCATTCATTTTGTAGGTTTTTATTGTAGCGTTAATCTTTATCAATGAAGTGTTAAGAAATCTCTCGTATTCATTGAGTTGTGAACACACACACAGGGCCAATTAAAGGGGTGATTCTGTGCCATGTCATGCAGAGAATTGCAAAGTTATTTCAAGCTTGTAGAATAAGGACCATCCAAAAGACAGATGGTGATTCATGCAAAATAAACATATAAATGAATAGAGAATTATTCAGAATTTCATAAATATTCTGATTCCACTTAAAATTCCAATTCATTACTGATTCCATTAACAGACATTTTTGTTATTCTTAAGGTAGAAAGAATGGAAATTGGAAAAGCTTTTACTTTAGCTACCTTGTTTTGTCAGTTAACAATTTCAGACATCATACGAGTCATAAAAAAATCAGACATACACTACTGTTCCAAAGTTTGGGGTCAGTAAATTTTTTTGAAGTTCTTTTAAGCACACTTCACAAAAGATTTCTATCTCAAATGTGCGTTGTGATTGGCTGAATGCCTCAAGCGTGTGACGGAAATGTTATGTCCCTTACCATACTGTGATGCCGTGTCCTGGCGTGACGAGACAAAACCAATAAAACCCATTATAAACGAGGCATTTGTTGCATCCAGTGGGCACATAATTATGGATTATAATGACTTATACTGTCTTTTTACGCGTTGCGTTGCATCGCGCCGCATAAACATAAAACCATGTCTGCATTTGTGATCGGAGAAATGACAAACAACAAGCGCTACTATACACTGCTCAAAACTCGCGTTTGAATCATCAGTGGCAAATTCTTTAAATATGAAAACGTACTTACAGTCTGTGAGTCAGAACAGACGGCATTGTAGTCTACTCTCCAGGATCAGGAAACAATCCTCCATAAAATGCGCTGCACACATCTGAATATTTGGGTTGAACTGTTCTGGAACAGTGTTGTAAATACAACTTAACCACTGATTTCTAGTCGTGTTCTCTATTGGAAGGCCAAACAAAGTATTTTCACTTTCGTAACGAAACACACAGCGTCTTCACAACATGGCGGCGACGGTGGCAGCAATAATAAAGTTACGCCTTCTTTCTTTGCGTGAACATTTGGGCGGTGTTATGTAAATCTTCCCACATCCTGATGTAGACATGTGGGGGGGTGTTTAAACGAGGTGTTTTAGGAGGGCGTGGACCAGTCTTAACTTTTATAAAGAATATATCTTTGGGTTTGAGACTTTAGTCTTTGCAACTTCAGGGATCTTATCTATTCACAAACATCTTGTAACACTCCAAAGAGAAAGGAAAACTTGAAATCGCATCATATATGACCCCTTTAAAGGGGATAGTTCACCCAAAAACAAAAATTCTGTCATTCACCCTCATGTTGTTCCAAACCCGCAAGACCTTCGTACTTCTGCAGAACACAAATTAAGATATTTTTGATGAAATCCAAGAGCTTTCTGATCCCCCATAGACAGCATCGCAACTGACACATTCAACGCCCAGAAAGATAGTAAGGACATCATTAAAATAGTCCACGTGACATCAGTGGTACAACCGTAATTTTATGAAGTTCCGAGAATAGTTCTTGTGCACAAAGAAAACAAAAATAAAGACTTTATTCAACGATTTCTTCTCCTCTTGGTAAGTCAGTCACCATTCCATCAAAAATATCTTAATTTGTGTTCCGAAGATGAACGAAGGCCTTGCGGGTTTGGTACAACATGAGGGTGAGTAATTAATGACAGAATTTTCATTTTGAGGTAAATTATCCCTTTAAAAAATCTCACTCACCCTGAAATTTATGAATGATAATTTACTTTTTTTATGATACATTTTCCTGCTGATAAAGTATTACTTCTATTGACAGCTTTGGGAAAGGAATGTGTCAATGGAAAAAAATATTGAATTAAATATTGAGTAAATGATTATGATTCAGTTAGTTTGTGTTAAATACAGTGGGTACGGAAAGTATTCAGACCCCCTTAAATTTTTCACTCTTTGTTATATTGCAGCCATTTGCTAAAATCATTTAAGTTAATTTTTTTTCCTCATTAATGTACACACAGCACCCCATATTGACAGAAAAACACAGAATTGTTGACATTTTTGCAGATTTATTAAAAAAGAAAAACTGAAATATCAGATGGTCCTAAGTATTCAGACCCTTTGCTCAGTATTTAGTAGAAGCACCCTTTTGATCTAATACAGCCATGAGTCTTTTTGGGAAAGATGCAACAAGTTTTTCACACCTGGATTTGGGGATCCTCTGCCATTCCTCCTTGCAGATCCTCTCCAGTTCTGTACTCCTTCCATCCGTAAGAACAAAGGCTGCCTAGCCTTCATCATCTACCCCTCTTAGTCACAAATAAACTGAGTGCACCAGTGAAGTCGTCATGGAGACAACCCAAATAACCTCTGCTGTCAGTGTGCATCAAGACTTAACCTGCAATGGCTCCATCCGAGGTTTTGAGTCTAGGACAAACCGTGCCTGCTGAGAGATTTGAAACAAACTTGTAATGTGAACCTTGGGAATGGAATGTCTCCATGGGTATAAGTGTATGTTTAAAATAAGTTAGAATCATTAATGGAATAGTTCACCGCAAAATGAACATTCTGTATGATTGCAAACCTGTATGATGGTCTTTCTTGCATGAACCACAGAAGGAATTTTGAATATTTCAACATTTTGTCAACATAAGCACATTGGAAAATACTGCACTATCAATGTTTTTGCAAAAAATGCCAAAAATGTACTGATACATACAATTCACACAAAATTGTGATTACAGGGGCAGATGATCAGTTAATACATTATTTTCACATGGTTTCTTGCACCATACTATATTATGACCTAAAAATTTTTTACCATAGTGCATGATTTGTAAATGAATACATTTTCATATTTGCATTAAAAAACAGCTTCATATATGGATTTTCCCGTGTAGAAAACTTGCTCGGTAGCTCACCAGGTACAGCATTGACTTGTAATAATATAGAGAGCTTGGATGTGAGTCCCATGAAAACAATTAACAAAATAATAACTAAAAGATTTTGTAGAAATGAGCTAAAATGGCTTGGCTGCTTGCTTTTGTTAACACTATCAGTTGGGTTATATGTAATAAATCATTGCCAGAATCACGTCCATCTGCTGAGCATGCTTTTAGTGCCACTAACTTGGCATTTCACTTTGAAAAATGTTACAAAATGTGCAACAAGCAACATAATATTTTGCAAAAAATGTTCTCACAAATAGGTTTTTCCAATGAGCCTTGATTTCTTTTTGTCCATATAATTAAAATCCGAAACAACACTAAACCCCATGAATTTCATTGAATGGACCAAAAATAAATAAATAAATAAATAAAGGAAAAACAAAGTCTTTCAGAATATATTTTTAACATGGTCCACAAAAGAAAGAACATCATACAGGTTTGTAACAACAGAATTATATATTTTTAAGTAAGCTATACCTTTAAGCTTTACATCAGAATATAAGTAGAAGAAATGGGGGTGAGGCCTCTATAGGCCACAAGAAGGATGCTCAGAGAAATGACCTCTGGTATTTAATAACAGCCAAGGTTATTTGCCTGAAAAGCATGGTTGATATTTGTGCAAATGGTGAGAAGGTTGTGTGTATGTACCCCTATGTGGATGGCATGTCAGCGTTGTGCTTGAAGGGATATATGAGTGACAGCTTTGCTTCAGGCCACTGCAAGCTAATCGTCAAGACGGACTGCCATTGCCCACGAATTAGTGCTTCTGTTCTATGCTTTGACAAGACTACTGACACGTGCTGACATTGCGAGGGGGCTGCGAGACAGTTGACACACAAGGATGGGTTCATGTGCCCATTTCTCATTGACTTATCAAAATCCTGATTTTCAAGGATTTGTCTCAAAGACAAATAAGACCTTTTCACTGAAAGGCCACCTTAAAGATGATATACATGCTAGTGACGTTACCCCAATGAGAGAGCAGTCAGTGAGGATCCAAAGGAAAATATTATTATTATTTATTATTCGTAGTTCGTAGTTGGATTTTTAATAGTATACAATACATATTGATTCTCACTTTTTTCATCTAAGTAACAATGTTTTCAATTTAATAACTGTGATCTCTTTGTGAGGAAACCCCCTTCTTAAAATGTAAAGGCAGCTATATATTTTCATTTACAAAGACCTATTGTGAGAAAATTACATAATGTTGTTTCAAAATTAAATAATAGGCATTTATATTGTCCACATGCACTGAAGCCAAAGCAAATTATTAAGTTGAAAACATTTTGTAAGTTGGTATGCTTTTCCCCCCTGCACTCTGTTAGATTAATAATTGATGTCTAAACCAGACGAAAAACATTGTCATATTTATCTCCAAGATAACAGTGAAAGTTAGCATGTTAACTTTGACAGCCCTAAAAATGCATGTTGTAAAAATAATTTTTCCAGTTTTTCCTTGACCTCCATCTCTTGTGGCGACCCCTGATGTAGAATACAAACCAACACAATAGATAAATTGTTGTCAAACAGGAAGAAAAGCATTTCAGATGGTTGATTGCAGACTTTGGTTTCTTGGTAAACTGAGCTCTTTTAATGCATGTGAGCTTAGCTCAGCAGAAAAATCTAAGCAGCATAAAATTTGGTCTCAAAATGGTCTCATTGCTCTCTAGAAATTTAAATAGTTTTCATTTTTTCTTTTTTTTCCCTTTTGTGAAATAAATAATATCTGTGTTTTTGTAATGTAATAAATTCAAGTATATAGTACTGTATTTATGTATGAAACAATAAGCATATGTGTTGCCATTCACATACATTTTCCTACACATACATTTACTGTCACGAATCCGGTCCATGAACTTTCCAATTTCATTGACTC
>NW_015507237.1:12595-20479 GCF_001515645.1 Sinocyclocheilus grahami
TGGGACAATAAAAGCTTTATTGAACTCCTGGAAGGCTTAGTAAACCCGTTCTGTTTACATGATAAAAAGGAAAAGTTACTATGTAGGCTACATCTGAATGCTGAAAAATGCTGCCTTGATGATTGAATCATTGCTATATAATATGACATATACAGTATTGTAACGTCCTATATTAAGTGTGATATTGCCATATACTGTATGTTACCCATAAGGTGATATATCATTTTCACATACATAAATTCTCTGGGTAGATGTGATATAAGTTTAGGACATGCATATATAAAATGCTAAAATTTCTATATGTACATGTTAATATCTATATGATAATTTGTATATGGTATTATATGTAGCAACCATATATGTCAACAATATGTATTATATTTATATATGCAACTTTATTAAAACAACATGTTTACAAAAATATGTATGTTTAAATCCTTTATATTTACTTATATTAACATGTGTTGGCAGATATATACATATATATGTCCAAAACTGTATTACACATACATAAACATAAGTATCTATATTGGCTATATACTGTATATGTTAATATGAAATTGTTCTAATTTCCTATGTCTTTCATGTATGTTTTTACTTCATATGGTAATATTTTTCATGTGTGGAAATGTAATATATATTAGATATATTATATATTTATATAAAATATTTTATGTGTAATTATATATAATATAATAGATATATTACATTTGTGTATGGGCAAAGCTCTCTCTGTTTTGTTGTATATCGTTAAACCCTGATAATGCTGCCTCAGAAGTCTGAAATCAGTTTCAGGAGGTACCTTTGTGTGCAAAGTATTGCTTGATAGGGCAGCAAGTCAGCTTAAGCTAAAGCCTAAGCTTTTGGATGTAGTCAGACTCCTTAACCTGTATATCTGTCTTTCTGTCTGTTTCTCAGGTAACATCTTTGTGGTGAGTTTGGCGGTGGCGGACCTGTTGGTGGCCATCTATCCGTATCCGCTGGTCCTGACCTCCATATTTCACCGGGGCTGGAACCTGGGATACATGCACTGCCAGATCAGCGGATTCCTGATGGGCGTCAGTGTAATCGGCTCCATTTTCAACATCACCGGCATCGCAATCAACCGCTACTGTTATATCTGCCACAGCCTCAAATATGACAAGCTCTACAGCGACAAAAACTCAGTTTGCTATGTACTGTTAATCTGGGCCTTGACGGTGCTTGCTATTGTGCCCAACTTGTTCGTAGGCTCCCTGCAGTATGATCCACGGGTTTATTCCTGTACGTTCGAGCAGTCGGCGAGCTCGGCATACACGATCGCTGTCGTCTTCTTCCATTTCATTCTTCCCATCATGATCGTCACCTACTGTTACCTGCGAATCTGGGTTCTGGTCATACAGGTGCGAAGACGAGTGAAGCCCGACAATCGTCCCAAGCTCACGCCTCACGACGTGCGAAACTTCGTAACAATGTTTGTTGTTTTTGTACTCTTTGCCGTGTGCTGGGCACCATTAAACTTCATCGGGTTGGCGGTAGCGATTTCTCCTGAGCGCGTGGTTCCTTTAATACCTGAATGGCTCTTTGTGGCAAGTTATTTCATGGCATACTTTAACAGTTGCCTCAATGCAATCGTCTATGGAGTTTTGAACCAGAACTTCCGTCGTGAGTATAAGCACATCGTGGTTTCAGTATGTACTGCCAGGATCTTCTTTGGGGAAAGTTCTAATGAAGCGCAAGAAAGACTCAAGAGTAAACCCTCGCCACTCATGACCAACAACAATCAGGTCAAAGTGGACTCTGTGTAAGCGTGAAAAGAACACAGAAAAATCAATCCTTGCTTGAAACTAAGCAAACTTGATTTAGAAAAAAAATCTGATCACCAAATATGTTGTTCAGGACATGGCGCTGAAACTGTGATTTGTTGCCTCAACACAATCAAAACAAACAGGAAATTATTATCATTGTCTTTTATAAAGCACTTTTTTCATTCTTGGTCAGAAGTACTTGTAAGTATGTATGAATTTATTGTTTAAATGTTTACAGTAATTGTATCAGCAAATCTATGTAAGACATACTTTCTGTAATGGTTTTATATGAGTTATCTTTGTCTGAAGAGAACAAAAAACAAATATGAAGGTATGATTGATAAATTACTGTATATAAATATATATAGAGAGAGTGTGTTTCACTGATGTTGATCATTCAGTGGAGAATGAAGAACAACGCTGTCAAAATGTTGCCATGAACATCAGCATATCTACAATGCCTGGCCATAAATGTGACCAAAACTTTATAAACACTCAACCAAAAGAGTTTGTTACAGAGTTTATTGTTTTGAGATGACCTCACCTGGTTCAACACTGTTACTCTACATTTGAGAAAGCAATACACCTGGATTGCTGCTTTGCCACAACCACCTGCAAATATGAGGGTATGGGGTTCCTTCTGTGTAGGGTTTCTATCCCCTCTACTTGCTATTCTTTTTTAAAAATTGTTTCTATTTTCAGCATTACCTGTCTATCTATTTACACATTTCCTTACCTTCTCTCTTTATTTTTCTTTGTATCTGTCTTTCTCTCCACTCTTTGTATGCATGGATCTGATGACAAGTTCATATGCAAACTGAGTAAAAATAATAAAAGTAAAAAGTTTGATGAATAAGATAAAATTGGAATTTCTGCATAATTATGTGAAATGTATACATTATATGTGTACCTTGAATATACGACAGAATTAGACTGTGCACTGAAAAAAATACTGTTTTGTCTTGTTTACTAGTAAAATATTTAATCATTACTAAAACAAGATTAGAAAACAAATAAAACAAGATAAAAGCCAAACTGCATAATAAATGAAGATTTTTTTCCTGAGAATATACAGTTCTGTGCAAAAGTATCTGTGCACCGTCCCCTCCCCCCCCAAAAGTTTTAAGCCAGTTGTGGAGCATACTGGCTGTTGTCAGACTCCTTGTACATACAGAAATCTCACTGGATTATTACAATTAATGGCAAAAGGGTTGTTTGAAAATGTAAACTGATATTTCCTACTGACACGCTATACAGCAAAATATAGAAATTGAAACTGTATAAGCAAATGTCAGATAAATACCTTTATATTTAGGATATGCAGATGTTTTTACTAGAAAACAACAAAACAAATCCAAAACAAATGATTAATAAAATAATTTGCAGTGGGACAATAAATATAATGCCAGCCATTATTATGCATCACTTTTTGAATAACACAGTAGAAAATGGGACAAAATACAGGTAGTATCACCACCACTCCAATATAAGTATTAAAGTACAGTATTAGATTGAAGCTTATGCAATAGTTCTAGCTGAACGCCCGCCACTGCTTCTCTCTCTCTCAATAACATGACATGTTGTGGTGACATCACTCTGTTTAATCCAAGCCAACCAAACCGACTGAACGAGTGCGTGAGAGAATGAATAAGCGATATAAAAAAGCCAGGATTTACACTGCCTTCAAACAGAATTATGCACTAATCTGAGCCTCTCCTGCCTTTATCGCCCTCTGCAACCAAGAGATTCATATCTGTTTATAAAACTGAACGTGTTATGTGGAAGGAGGGGTGATTTACTCTGACCCTGTCCAAGTGTGGTTATGGTTGGAACATGAGAGTTGGTCAGATTTGTTGGAGGCTGTAATTTAGAGTGTTTGGAGCTCTCTGCAAACTGCAATTTTAAGATCAATGAATCTGCGTTTCTGTTTTTTTTATCTCTTTTTTTGATTAGAAAATCTGATTTGCTGTTTTTTGTACACAAGACATGGGCTATTTTAGAGCTGGACACAGCCTAATCATGGTTTAGTCTGTCGTAATATGATGATATCAGAGCTGATTGAGAAATAGTCCATTTAATTTGAGGTGATTTTCAGATGAGCCTGTAAGGTCTGGATTCCCAGACACAGATTAAGACTATTCCTAGACTACAAAGCATTTCCAATGGAGAATCACCTGTTTGACCCAGTTCTGTTATTTCGTGTCTAAGCAACCAACCCCAGTTGTCTGTGTATGGGTTTTGCACAACCACATTTTGCCACTAGAGAACGCATACAAATTAAATTCTTCCCAACCCTTGAGTGAGAATCTGAATCATCTGTCATCATTACCTTACAAAAATGTACACAGCGGGCCAAAAGTTTTAAATAATTAAGATTTTTATTTTTATTTTTTTAAGAAATCTCTTATGCGCAATAATGCTGCATTTATTTGATCAAAAACAGAGTAAAAAATTGCAATATTTAAAAAAATTAAGTTAAAAATAAAAATATTTGAATAAAATGTGATTTATTCTTTTGATGGCAAAGCTGAATTTTCAGTGTCATCTTTAGTGTCACATGTTCTGAAATCACATATGTTGATTTGGTGCTCAATAAACATTTCTTATTATTATCAATGTTGCAAACAATTTTTGCTGCTTAACATTTTTGTGGAAACACTAACATTGATATACTATTCAAAAGAAATTAATACTTCTATTCAGCAATGACACATTAAATTGTTATTAAAGTAACACATTGTACATTAAAGTGACAGTAAAGATATTATAAAAATTCAATTTTAAATAAATGCTGTTCATTGTACTTTTTTCATTAATCACGGAATCCTTAAAGTATTTCTAGGAAAACCTTAAGCAGCAAATGAGTTTTAAGCATTATAAAATTGAGCACAAAAAATAATTGATAATAACAGAGCATCAAATCAGCATATTAATTAATTCTAAAGAATCATGTGACACTGAAGACTGGAATAATGTCTGCTGAAAATTCAGTTTTGCCATCACAGGAAATATTACGTATTAAAATAGATTTTTTTTTTCAATTGTAATAATAATTCACCACATCTTGTTCATTCGTTCGTTCTCTTTCTTTCTTTCTTTCTTTCTTAAATTTCTGCTTGTTACCAAATATAATAAACTCAGTCTTATCTTCATTTAATTGAAGAAAATTATTTGCAAACCAAGCCTTAACATCTGCCAAGCACGTGCAAAAGTTTGTTAAAGAAAAACTACCGTCAAGCTCTAAAGGAAAATAAATTTGCAAATCATCAGCATACAAATTCCACACACTCTTTTTTATGTGTTCCTTAACTTCCCGCCCCAGATCCGTCACTCCTTGTTCTGGTACCTCATATTACCAGGGGGTAATTTAATATGATTAAATTATTCAAAAAGGATGCACTAAATTGATCAAAAAGTGACAGTGAAGTGTCACAGTGAAATATCACAGGAATAAATTACATTTTGAAACGTTTAAATAGTAGTTCAAATTGTAATAATATTTCAGAATATTACTATTTTTATTGTATTTTGATCAGATAAATGTAGCCTTGGCGAGCATAAGAGACTCTTTTTTGAAAGCATTAAGAAAAAAAAACTTTAGAAAAATATGAAAAGGGGAAAGGGCAACAAGGTATGCAACATATAGCTTAAAACATTTTTAGCAGTGGTTGTAAATGTTTGTTTTATTTTAACATCTGTCTACTGAGGAATTGATCTGTCATGTCTTAAGAATGAATGAAAGTACACTCAGAGGTGAATTAAATGAGATGTGAAACAAGTCACATGACAGGGCATGCATCATCCAGACTGGTTGCTGTTGCTTAGTGGCAGCCATGTTTATTTGTGATCAGACTTTCACACAGAGACACAAATGACCTGAGATCTTGACAGGTAAGTAATATACTGGCAAATTAGTTAAGATGCAGATTTACTGAGTGACAATTTCAGTTCACATACCAAGAGGTTAGCCTCCAGATATGTGTATATTCTGTTTTTCAGCAATATATAATTCTAAGGCCTGTTTCACACCACATATATTACTGTGCTTAACAGCAAGCGTTCTCTGCACATCTGCAATAAGGAAGCACGTAAAGAGAGAAAGAAAGAACGAGAAACAATGTGTGAAAGAAAGTGATTTCTGGGTTAATGCAGTTCTAGTGCGTAGCATTCAGATATTATGGGTTAAGGGGAGTGGGCCATTGAGAATTATTACAAACTTGATCATTCTGAAATCTAACTGACACGAGGTGGTAGATCACATTTACATCTAAATGAATCTACATAGAAGTGAAACACCAGAGAGTAGCTATAAATTACTTAAATCATATGGATTCAGTCAGATTTACAGATAAAAAAAAAAATGTGTTCATACTTCATTCCATTATTTTATATTACTGCATAAAAACCTGCAATGAAAAGACTGTGTTTATAAATAGGTTTACAGTGCACTGTAAATGTGTTTTCTGGTTAATTTAATGCTCTGGGCAGTAAAAATAGGCTCAGTGGTGAAACTCCCCAGGCACCGCAATGCTTAAGTGTGAATGCTGTAAGCTATTACTATTTAAATATTAAAAGAAATGAATATGCACTGCTTATGTTAATTTTTCAAGCTGTGTGAAACAGACCTAAGGGATTGTCTATAAACTGGATGTTTTTATTATTTCCAATAAAGCACAATAAGTGTTTTATTGCTGTTTAACTAATCAATTGATTTAAATGCAGCCACATATGGAGTAAATTGCACAGTTAACATAATATAATACCTCTCTATTATCTATCTCTTTTTTTCTTCTCAATGTGTTGTGAGCATGCATGACATATTGCATCCACTTTTTTGTCTGAGCCTGTGTAAACATATATACTAGTGGTTCTTTATGTTCTTTACTTATGGTTCACAGAATGTTTTCGTTAGATAAATCAAACCGTGAATTTTGAGTGATTATCTTTACACCATTCACTTAAGACTTGCTTTCTGCTAACTGATCTCTCTTCACCATGTCTTCACCAATCTTTTCACCGTGTTTAAAATCGATGCGCCACTTCCAATGTCACAACTCATCAGCTTGTGTATTAATCTAGAATTCTGGGTTTCTCAAATACGACTTTGCTTGGTTTTTGAAATGTTGTCGTCATTAATCACCCTCATGTCGTTCCAGACACAAAAGAAGACATTTTGAAGAACCAAACAGTTGTTGGTCCCCATTGACTTCCATAGTAGGAAAAGATATAAAATGGAAATCAGAAGTCAGAAATAGCTTTATTACCAAGTATGTTTACACACACAAGGAATTTGACTTGACAACAGGAGCTTCCAGAGCAGAAGAAAGTACGGACATAGTGCAACATACTGTACGTGATAGTGCAGACATACATATAACACGGTAGAGATGGAATATAATACTAATATAAGAAAAACTGAAAATTAAATAATGCACTATATATACACATAGAAGTCAAGTCAAGTCAAGTTTATTTGTACAGCGCTTTTCACGATACAAATCATTGCAAAGCAACTTTACAGCAAATTAAGTTTCTACAATATTTAGTGGTGATTGTCAGTTAATGTACATATGGCAGAAATGTACGGAAAAATCAATTTAAGACGTAATAAAACAGACGATGAACACTATTAACAGCAATTATTATATGATGCAATCAAACTTATAGCAAAATGTGGTAGTTCTGTATGTTGTTTCAGGGTTGACATCATCTGAGGTCCTCTGAGGGGTTGGCATCATCTGATTAAACTTGTGTAAATCCTAGTTACCACGAGATGTCAATCCCGTGGCAAAAAACAGAGAAACAAATAGAGACATAATTAGCGTAGCTGCTGTTCCAACCAAGCCAAATTGATTTGTTTAACCCAAACTAAAGAATAATAATGTGCATTTGATCAGATATAACTGCAGTACAAGATTATGAGATGCATTATTTGAATGCTTGACCAAAGAGATTTGTCTTTAATCTAGATTTAAACAGAGAGAGAGTGTCCGAACCCCGAACGTTATCAGGAAGGCCATTCCAGAGTTTTGGAGCCAAATGCAAAAAAGCTCTACCTCCTTTAGTGGACTTTCCTATCCTAGGTACTACCAAAAGT
>NW_015507237.1:20680-30149 GCF_001515645.1 Sinocyclocheilus grahami
GGCTGGAACAATAGTTCTGCCCGGACGATAACACGGAGCCATATAGTTAATATCAGTAATACGCAGCATGCACGATAGAAGGAAATGGTCAGTAACATTATCACACGACCAGTCTGACGGGGCTCATGCTTATAACAGTAGCTTGGTGGAGTAGACTCATTTAGACCAATATAACCAATGTGCAGAACATTTTTTTATTGTTTAAATGAATGTACAGATAATTTATTTACAAGTGTGCAGATATGTTATTTACAAGTGTGCAGTTTACAAATGTACACATTTCTAATTTTATGTATGAATATAAAAATGATGGACAATGTGTAGTTATGGAAGTTTTAATTGTTCAGGTTGAAGATAGCCTGCGGGAAAAAACTGTTCTTTCCCTGGCTGTTCTGTTGGTCGGTGCTTTGTAGCGCAGACGAGAAAGCAACAGTTGAAAGAGAGTGTATAGGTGTGCGGGGTCCAAGGTGATTTTCTTAGCCCTTTTCCTCACTCTGGAGATGTAAAGTTCTTGAAGGGTGGACAGAGAGGCACCGATAATCCTCTTAGCAGTCCTAACTGTCCGTTGTAGTTTCTTGATGTCTGATTTGGTAGCTGAAACAAACCAGACAGTTATGTATGAACACAGGACAAACTCGATGGCTGAGTAGAACTGTTTCAGCAGCTCCTGTGGCAGGTTGAATTTCCTCAGTTGGCGAAGGAAGTACAACCTCTGTTGAGAGTCAATGTGAGTGTCCTAGTTCAGGTCCTGTGAGATGGTGGTGCCTAGGAACCTGAATGACTCTTCTGCAGCCACAGTGCTGTTCATGATGGTGAGTGGGGGGAGTGCTGGGGGGGTCTCTCCTGAAGTCCACAATCATCTCCACATTTTTGATCATGTTAAGCTTCACATTGTTAACGGTCATCTCCACAGTTTTGAGCGTGTTGAGCTCCAGGTTGTTGAGACTGCACCAGACAGCCAGCTGCTCAACCTCCTGTCTGTAAGCAGACTCGTCTCCAATGTGGATGAGGTCGATGATGGTAGTGTCATCTGCAAATTTGAGGAGCTTGACAGAGGGGTCTTTTGCTGTGCAATCGTTCATATTCAGGGAGAAGAGCAGTGGGGAGAGAACACATCCCTGAGGGGCACCAGTGCCGATGGTGAGAGTCCTGGATGGGAGTTTCCCCAGTCTCACTAGCTGCTGCCTGTCTGTCAGGAAGCTGGTGATCCAATGACAGATTGGAGTGGGCACGGAGAGCTGGGTCAGTTTGACTGAGAGAAGACCAGGCATGATGGTGTTGAAGGCCGAACTGAAGTCCACAAATAAGATCCTAGGGCAATTCCCAGGTCTATCAAGATGTTGCAGGATGTAATGTAGTCCCATGTTGACTGCATCATCCACAGACCTATTTGCTCTGTAGGCAAACTGAAGAGGATCCAGCAAGGGTCCAATGATGTCCTTCAGGTAGGCCAGGACCAGTCTCTCCAATGACTTCATGACCACAGAAGTGAGAGTGACAGGTCTGTAGTCGTTAAGTCCAGTTATTTTGGGTTTCTTGGGAACCGGGATGATAGTGGAGCATTTGAAGCAGCAGGGAACTTCACACAACTCCAGAGATTTGTTGAAGATCTGTGGGGACCATCAACTGTTTGATTACCAGCATTCTTCAAAATATATTGTTTTGTGTTCAATATAAGAAAGAAACTTATACAGGTCCATTTGGAACTGATTGGATCATTGAGTTGATGTCATTTGCTGTTTGCTGTGATTATTTCATGTTATTTTAAATGGTTGCTGGTGGGGAAATATTCATACTCGTCTAGCTATTGGACAACCTTGCTGCCTAGCCTTCGTTTTGGTATACAAGTCATCAGAGAAAAGATGTTGTTGCGAGGAGCCAGACACATGAATGCTATTGATTAAAGGATGCTTGTTGCCTTGTGTGGACACTTGTGCTTGGATAAACTATTTAAAATAAACACCGCAACATTCAATAATAAAAAGTCAATTTTGATTTCATAAGCACATCTAATATCTCTGATATATTTCTGTGTCTAAAGCATGTGCAATTTTGGATGAACCACATAGTACTGAGAAGAATTCTCAAGCAGGGTATTCAAGAATTCGGGGGGGGGAATCTTAATTTTTAACCTACTTAATTCTCATGTTATAATTGTGCCAAAATTACAATTTGTTTTGAAATCTATTACTGACAGGACAATTAGATTATTCTTTTTAAATTCAGATTTATTTAAAATTATTTTAAATGTTTAAACGCACCTCCGAGGCCGCAGCCCCAGCCCCCGCCCCCGCCCCGGCCTCTACGGCTGGAACCCCATAACCCCCCCAAAAAATACTTGGGGAAAATATCAACCCCTAAGGCCCTCCGTGGGCCTGACTCGCATACTGTGGCCCTCCCTGGGCTTAACTTAGGAACTGGAGCCCTCCTTGGGCTGGATGTGGGAACTCTGGGCTAAACTCGGGGACTGGAGCTCTCTCTGGGCTAAACTCTGGGACTGGAGCCGACTCAGGGGCTGGAGCTGACACTGGATCTGACTCAGGGGCTGGAGTCGACACTGGAGCTGACTCAGGGGCTGGAGTCGACACTGGAGCTGACTCAGGGGCTGGAGTCAACACTGGAGTTGATTCAGGGGCGAGAAAGAGGGCTGGGAACAGTCTTTTCCTCCTAATCCTCCTCCTTTGGTTAAGGGTGAACGGCGTGGCCGGCGGGCTTGACATAGGTGCGGCCGGCGGGCTAGACTTCAGAGAGACCGGCGGGCTTGAGAATGCCGCGGCCAGTTGGCTTGACTGAGGAATGGCCTGCGGACTTGACGGCGGGCTAGTTCTGGCTCGGGGCCGGACGCTCTCCAGACACCGGAGGATCCTTTCCCTCCAGCTTTGTCCCGTGGTGTCTGGGAGGTCCACGGGGCGATGGTAATTGGCCCTGTGCCAGAACAAAGAGTTGATGGTGGCGTCATCTAAAGCCATCGCCACGGCGAGCCCGCAGAACTCCCAGGCATACTCGACGAAGGGGAGATCACTACGGGCTAGGGCAATGAATCGAGCCACGATCTCCATAATCGCGGGGGAAAAAAGAAAACAAAAAACTTTCAACACGAAAAAATAAAAACACCGGGAGAAGGGGCGCCGCTTATTGTTTTCTTTGGTCCGGTATTCTGTCACACTGCGCTACTGTGTTGGAGCGAGGAGATGAAGGAGAATTCCTTTATTCTTTATTAATCGTAACCACAAAGAACATGGAACACACACGTGGCGGGAGATCGACAAACATTCAATACCGGACAAAGAAACTAGAACTGGAAACACTTTAAATACACAGGACTTGACGAGAAACACCTGGGATCAATAAACATAATCAAACATGATGGAAAACTGGGTCATGGAAAACGTGGGGAGCAAAACTCAAGACACAGGACTGACACATGCTTCTTCATCAACAATATTTTTTCAAACAATCACTGCGCTGAGTGATGTGGGACAGGTCTGATAGACGCTTATGAATATGCAACTAGAGAGATCTCATGAAAGATGGCCCCACAACTTCTAACTGGGCTCCCTTCTTAACAAATATTTGCATATTCGTAAATATTTCAGCACTGACCTAGAATTAGATGTTGCATTTTGGAGCGATTCTAAGAAGACCTATTATACCAAACAGATGCGTGAGCAGCAACATGGGAGAAATGAATAATTGAATTAGCTGCACTCTTTACCAGATTTAACCCCAAGTACTCCAGAATAAATAAAAGTATCTGGCCATCATGAATAAGCACATGAGGACAGCTGGCCATCTATCACCCTGGAAATCAAATGACTGTGTCTGGAAACACTCTGCAGGCTGCATATAGATTAGGATTAGGAAGTGAGGCAGATATTAATCCCTGCTGCAATGAAAGTGTCTTGTTAATCACTTACTTGTGACAGAGATAAAATGACCTAATATGGAAAAATGACAGCTCAAGCAGCATGATTTTCAGTGATAATGTGGGGAAAATGTGGTGGAATTATGAAATGCGTAATGTGTATCCTGGCTGTTTTTATTTCTATTTGGCTTCAAGCTTTGAGGTTATCAATGTCAATCCGATATCCTAGACAGCGCACGTGTGTTACTGTATCACAGGGCAGTGCAGCCCTGGTTTCAGCTTTGACCTGCCCTTGACTGTATTCCAGAGGCAAATCCGCAACATTCCCCTGTTGCAGGTGTTCAGGGTAGATTTTTGGAGGACTAACTCTCCGTGCATAAAAGCTATACAGGTAAGGCTTTCCCTCCTGATATTTTAAACAGGATTTACATTCGCTGTAGACACAGGGAACGGCCACCTTACAGCTTTATGGTAGATGAAAGCAGAGCTCTGATACAAGAGGATAGCAGGACCTCTGATATCTGCTTTTCACTCAAACTCACCAGACTTTGCCCTCTGATGAAAAGAAGCTGGTTTTAAAACATCTTATGCTTAACATAGTGTTATAATATTCTCCACTTGTGACAGAAAAGTTGACACTGAACAAGCTTTAAGCAATTAAGCATTGCAGTTCTAGCTTTGTGCTTTTGTGTATTCATTTGCAAATGAATAAAACCTAGGGGTGGCTGCAGGGTCCCCAGACAATTTGTAGTGCACTGAGATTTGATCATCTACATTAGACAAGTATTTAATCTGCCATTATATTCTATTATCAATGGTTTAGATGTAGGCGAGAACACCGGCACTTTCTGTTATCTGCCACGCTTGATAAGGTGCATCTTTATTAAATTCCCTTCTGTGAACGGGTGTCAAGAAGGGAACCGGGAATATGCTAATAGCAGGGACAAATTAATGTCCTTTTTTTTGGAATCCACTGTCCCATCCTCCATTTTGCCCCCCATCTTCTCTTGAGCATATCTGTCCCTATCGGACTGCAGGCTAGGGTGCTAATGAATGCCTGGATGCATAGTACAAGGTGGGGGAGAGGGTGGGGAACGAGGGAGTGGAACATCTATACTTTACCACTAGAAAAAAAAGACTGGTGTTGTGCAAGGTGAAATAGCTTTTCTTTTCATTTTGCACACCAGCCCCTCCCATCTCAGCGACCAGTACCCCATTCCCCCCCCCCCCCCCCCCCCCCCCCCTCTCTGTTTCTCTCACACACTCCTTCAAGTCTGGCTGGCATGTGTTGCTCCCACAGAACAGAATTTTTCTCCACTGGATCTGTTCTGCTTCGCTGGGCTCCTTTCGTTCACCACAGAGCAGACTATGGCTGAAATAAATCTTATAATTATTAGGCCAATTAATTTTTCTAGTCATCTGAATCTAATTCCCTTTTTCTGGTTTCTTTCTCTCTTTTCTTCTCTTTCTCCTTACAACAAGAAACATACACTACTGCTGAAAAGTCTCTTATGGTCAACTGAAAATACAGTAAAAAGGGAAATATTGGGAAATATTTTTACAATTTAAAATAGCTGTTTTCTATTTTTATATATTTTAAAATATAATTTATTCCTGGCAAAGCTTAATTTTTGGCAGCCATTAGACTAGAAGTTTATATAAAAATATACTTTAACTTTATTCATTAACCATCCAATTAACTTTAACTTAATAAGATTCTGTTAAAACTGCTGCTCTTCCATGACTATAGTTGACCTAAAAGAGGAAAAACTGATTGTAGATAACAGTTTAGCCTATTTGCTGTTGTGACTCTTTGGCAAAGTTTAATGCAACTCATACTTCTGTTGCTTATGAACTGTGTTCTGATAGGTGTTGGAAAACAAAAGCATATGAAACCATTTTTGTGTAGCTAGATGTCAGTATGTTTTAGACTTTAAAATTGCGACAAAAGAACGCAGCTTACCAAGTATATGCATAGCTCATCACAGAAATTGTGGCTTACTGGTTAGTGTGCTGCATATTTCCCCACTCTGGAAATGTGGCATAAACCACACAATCTATAATTCACTATAACCATAAATCAGAAACGCATTTCTGAGAGAATATATGATCCTTTCCACAAATATGGTACAAAATAGGCCATAAATGCATTTTTCATCAAATGATCAGTGAATAGTGCTTCTCAGCCTTTAGAAAATGTTGACTGTTAGCATCAAGAGAGCTCAGTTTAACATTATTATTATTATTTATTATATTATTTAAATTTTTGCAACTCTTTTACAAAAATTGGGACATTTCTAAATATCTGAAATGTATTTAAAAACCTGATTTGTATGATTATTTTTTGTAGCAATAACATTTAATCATTAAAAAAAGCACTGCCTCATATTTGCTTAATGAAATCCAATACCTGTTGCTTACTTATTTTGGTGTGCTGATTCCAAAAAAAAAGAAAGAAAAAAAGCCTGTACTGGCATAGCATACTTTCTCAGAAAATTATGTCCATATTGTAGCATTTTTGCTTTTGACAACCAACAACCATTTGTAAGGTTAAAAAATCATGTATTATTCTTTAATCACTAGAAAAACTGCCACAAAGACGTAATTCCCATCATCATCTGAATCAGAACAATTTGATCAATTCATACAGATTTTCACATGCATGAAAGTTTCTGAAAACATAATATTAAACTTAATCCTGATTTCAAGGTTAGAATTATGGCCAGTGACCAGAAGAAAATGCAAATATGACCCAAATGTTTTCTGCTACACCTGTGGATGTTAACTATAGGCTTTTTTTGTAATTAATTATACGTGTTTTGTACGTATAATTAATTATAAGTGATTAGAATATCAATTTAACCAACTATGTCAACATTATAACGGATTTTTAAATCAATACAATACAATTCAGAAGGATATAGTTGACAACAGAAATGTGATAGAATCACGATTACTTTGTTTGCAACAATTTTTCCCCCTACACTGTTAGTATATTCAGACCAGTGTCACTCTGACCCTTATTAAAAGTGAACTCATTCCAACTCATTCAGACCGGCAGCCATATCACCCTGTAGCCCAAGACTGGTTACCCACTGAAGCTGAGCCTGGTTAGAACCTGGATGGGAGACCTTCTGGGAAAACTAGGTTGCTGTTGGAAGAGGTGTTAATGAGGCCAGCAGGGGGTGCTCACCCTGTGGTCGGTGTGGGTCCTAACGCCCCAGTATAGTGATGGGGACACTATACTGTCAACAAGCACCGTCCTTCGGGTGAGACGTTAAACCGAGGTCCTGACTCTCTGTGGTCATTAAAAATCCCAGGAGTAGAGGTGTGAAAAGAGTAGAGGTGTGACCTCGGCATCCTGGCCAAATTTGCCCATTGGCCTCTGACCATCATGGCCTCCTAACAATCCCCATATCTACTGATTGGCTTCATCACTCTGTCTCCTCTCCACCAATAAGCTGGTGTGTGGTGGACGTTCTGGCGCACTATGTCTGCCGTCGCATCATCCAGGTGGATGCTGCACACTGGTGGTGGATGAGGAGATACCCCCCGACAATGTAAAGCGCTTTGAGTGTCTAGAAAAGCGCTATATAAATGTAATGAATTATTATTATTCTGCTAGGCCCTGCTGCTTCCTTCAAAGTACTGCATCATTTGATGAATGAATCCAGCTCTTTAGAGGATTGCAGTAATACTTGGTCATTAAAATTAAGTGGACAAGTACACCCCCATGAGATGAAACATTTACCATTGAAGATTTTCTAGTATCAACATGTTCTGCTGGAGCATAAAATGAGTGTGTATCTAAGCCGTGTTGGTTAACTAAATCCTTCACATTCAGACACTGGCATCTGTGAACACATACACACACTCACACCTCCCTTTTAGCCTACATTATTATCCCTTCTAATCATTTTGTGGCTTTTCAGCTGTCCTCTATTTTTAGCTTCCCTCATGCTCTGCGTCACAAACCAACCTAATGTCATATCCTATCTAATCACGATCAATACATGTATTAATACTGCCCATCTCTCAACCAAAAGTGACAGACGGCTAATTTCTGTCCTTTTAGTTGAAGGTGAACATTTCTTCAATCTGAACACAATTAAAAAATAAATAAAAATAAATTCGGCCTGTGAAGAGATAAGTGCTGCTCTTCATCCTAAAAGCCTTTTCACGAACACCTGATCTCATGAGCAGAATAGACTAGTTTAGCAAGGATTAGTTTGCAGTGTCTTCGGAAGGCTCTGTCATAATTTGCTTTTATAGAGGTATACATTATCTCTCCTGACCTGGATTCCCATGAACTTTATATAATGAGATGCCAGACAGACCTACTTGGTAAAAAAGATGAAAGAAATATGGTGAACAGGGTAAGATAGTATCCTAACATTTGAATTGGGGTACTTGGACTCATACTCAAACTTGGATTGCAATTATGAATAAACTTGGATTCAGGAGAACTTGGACTCAAACTTGACATGGACAAAGAACTGACAGTACAGAACAGACAAATCCACGTCATGTATACAGTAACATGAAGGATAAAGAAAAAGTAAAAACATGAAATTAAGGATATAAATATAATTACATTTAATATATAATACATTTAATGTTTTCAACTTTGAAAAATAAAACATTTTTTACAGTGTAGATTTACAATGTTAAGAACTATACAAACATGTATGTGAAAAGGGTCCATTGAAGTCCATGGGGCAAGGCTTTGGGAAGGTTTTTAAAAACCAAAATGTACAGCTTGTATTTTGGTTAAAGAGCATTTGTTGTTTCATATACCAAAATGTTTATTTGTGTCATACAGTATATCATTCCAGTTGTTTTAAACTGTAAATCTCTGTTATTATTGCATGTGTGATGCAAATGTACATGGTTTTCTGGGTTTGTGTAGTCATGACGGGAACATACTGTGTCTGGTAGATATTTTTTCAAAATAATGTGTACATGTCTTGTAGACTACAGGCATGAGTCAAAAAGTATTTTCTATGTAAAAATATTGAGCTGAACTTACATTGAACCTGGAAAATTCCTGTAAGAGCGAACTTTAGTGATACTGTATTAATGTTGAAATAAGTAGAGAGAAGCATTTAAGAGTGTGTGTAGAATCATGTTGTCCATACTGTTGGAAACATTTCAGTTTTGGGATTCATAATCCTGGATGACTAAGCCTTAAAGAAAATAGACTGAAACATGATCCAAAGCGCAGCAGTAAGACTATCTCACTGCAAGCAGAAATCTGAGAGTTGTCCGGGGTGCTGATTATATTCTACAGTAATGGGATAATTCCAGCATTTATTTTGCTAAGACCTGATATGACACCACTGAGTCAGGCATGGCACAAACTCACACTAAAGTGTCATTTAAATAGACTGCTATTATTTTAATGTAAAGCTAATTTGAATTACTATAGACAAACCCCCACCCCCAAAAAAGTTTAGCATTTCTAGACTTTCTATATAATTAAATATAATATAAATTATAATATAATTTTTTAGAAATACTACTGCTACCACTACTACTCATTATCATTACTATTATTAAAAACCCGATTTCAAAAAAGTTGGGACACTGTACAAATTGTGAATA